>NC_090266.1:678457637-678759037 GCF_040414725.1 Anabrus simplex
TGTTTTGATTATTTTCAGGTCAGCAACTTTACAAATCCCCGACTATACAACAAAGCCTATGTTAAATTCTTACTCTAATTGTATGCAAATATTCCTCAAAACATAACTATTGCATGCTTTTCTTTATTTTATCCCTTTCCTCAAATTAAACCTGTGATCTGTACCAACACAGAATCTCCCAAGAAATGAAACATCAAATGCTACCAACCCTTCCAAAAGGGGTAGTCTTTCCAAGAGAAAAAGACAGGAATGTGCCGATATGTTTATTGACAAGTGTCTTAATGTGATGATACAATGTTTTTTAAATGACGGAATAGACACATCTAACCAGAAATGTTCAGGCAGGAATGCTAAAGCAAAAAAGGTAATGCATAAATGAAAGATCAATCCCTTTCACGATAGTGCATTTCACATTTTGATGATATGTCTAATTTCAGTCTTTAAATAATAACCTGTTAAAGAATTCTTCTTTCATTTATTCAGAATTGCTTTAGCAACTTTGAAGTTAATATCTTAATAACATTTTCTTTCTAGATGTAAATTATTTATCCATTTCCGTATATGAATTTCCATTGATATTTGAATTTAGCGCGAATTTCCAGTTCACACCACTAGGAGCGCCACTTGCGAACTGTCTCCCATTTTAACAATTCTAAGTCCAGAAGTGTTGCATTGTCTCTGCTGTATTTGATAGTAGCCTACTCTGCATTCACCCACTCTCCCTTATCTTTTATTTCGTGAACACTCAACACATACAGTCGTAACCTGTTCGATGTGTCTTCCCTCCCTACATAACCCTTATTATTAAGGAATGGACATGCTTTAATATTTCTTTTATTTAACTAAATGTTATATTTATTTACATATTTTTGCGGTTTTTGTAATTAAATCCATATTCTCATGTATTTATTCATAAGTGTGTATTTCCTGTATTTGTTAAGAAGGAAGCCATATTTTCCATTGTCGGCTTAATGTACCTTTAAAAATTTTCAGATTTTTGAAAACTCTAATTATGACACACATAAGAACTATAACATACCTGTAAAATAATGCACACTATTAAACAAAGAATGACACGTTTTGTTCTACAAGAACATCCTCAGATTCTATCAAATCAGTTTAAACCGTGCGTATATGTGTACAATATTGTTTACATTGTGTAAACTTGTCATTGATTGAGAGTTGATGATATTATGCACATAATTCTTATTTAAAACTCAAATGTCATTCAATCACACTGTAAAACATAACATGTTTCATAGCACAAAATCCTTATTTAGAACACAGTTAACATTAAATTACATTGTAAAACTTGTTTCTTAGCACAGAGTTCTTATTTAGAATACAAATATCATTTTAATACACTGTAAAACATGTTTCATAGCATCATCATTCACATCAGTTTTAAATCATTACTGTTCGTTATTTTCTACTGTTTGTAGGCCATTGGAATAACCGTGATTGAGAGCAGGAATGAAACGGAGCAAAGCAAGCATATCCTGTTTCTTCTGTGCTTGCATCTTCCTTGCATGTGGATACAGTAGTGGAATTTCAATTGTGCCATATGCTAACAAGGGTTAGCACATAAAATCAATGTCCTCGTTCATTTTTTCTTTGTAAAGCATTATGCATGGCTTTTGTCTCTCAAATCTCACACATTTGATGTTGAGGTGGATACAGTCATCATTGTCTTAATTTTTTTCCTCCTTTACCTCTATATTTTGCAACTCCCTCAGTGAGAATGTCACAATGCTTCATTTGTGTGAATATACATTTATTTTTCCTTCCACTGTTCCTTATTACTTCATAAATGTCTTCTGGCAATATAAGAATTTTTTTTTTTTTTTTTTTCTCCATTCTGTTCAATAATACTAAAGTCCCTATCATTAGGCAGGTGGGAGTGGCCCGACAGCAGGAACTTAAAACCGAAGGTGTCGACCCTTGATTCAGGATCTTGTATTACTTTCACTAGTGTTAATGCAGTATCCCTGTTTTGTCCACCACACGTGTCACTGTAATTACATGTTGCTGGGAAGTAACTGATTTATGAATATGTTTCATTAACCCGTTGGGTGGGCGATGCGGCGAGATACGCGGCTACACGTCACTTGCTCGGTGGGGAACTCGGATATATCCGCCGATTCAATTTTTTTCTTTTTGTTTTCAGTTGCCTGCCTGCAGAGGTTTCTTTTCTTTTCAGGAGCGTATTCCGGATGAGTCTGCCCTCTGATGTGAATTTTTTCAACCATGTTCTCCCAATACCAATGTGTCATCCATGAGTTGCAATATAAAGAACGCAACTGAAGTCCGAGCAAGAACGACCTAAGGCCTAATAGCTCCGCGCTGAAGCTTTAGCTCATTGCCTAATCGTCCCTTGGCTGTAATAATATTGCTGTTGAAGGGATTTCTAGAGATTATGGCACTGAAAAGACCTCTCTGATGACATTTTAGAACTGTGACCTGATTTATCCCCTTCCTTCACGACTGGAGTGTGTGTTTATCGCGAATTACACAACATTGTATTATCGTACGCATCCGTAATATTTTATGATTTCCGTCCAAACTGCTGAGACCAGAGTTCTATTCAATCCTTTTTAAATTACATTTTTTCCGCTAAAATATCTGTAACGAATTACCGGCCCCCACTGCTTGTGGAAGGTGATTTACGGGTCATGATAAACGAAATGTTGGAATTTAGTGGGGAGAATTGTGGTATTAGTGAAGTAAGTTCTGCCGAAGGGGAATTCATAAGTGACAGGAAATTACCTGGAATAAGTACTGCAGGCTCGAATATACAGGGTTTGGGCGTAGCTGATGCAAATGTTCAGCAGTTGCAAAGGAGACAACACATGTTTGATTCCAGTTCAAGTAGCGATCATGACAGTGACAGTTGTGACGATAATACTGATTACAATCCAACCATTGCAAGTTCTTCATCAACTTATACTGAAAATGGACAAAGAAATGCCCGTTTTGTTCCAAATTTCCATCGTTATGTAAAGAGAGTGTTTTTAGGGAAAACATAACTGAGCGAAATATTTTAATTACTTTTTTATGACGAGATATGCCAGAACATGGCTGAACAGACAAAAGATGCCAAGCAGGAAATCGCACATAAAACCCAGTTTAGTAAGATGAAAGGTAGGAATCGAGATCAAGACCATGTCCGAACAAATAAGGACGAAATAAAGCTTCTTATGGCCATACTGTTGTCGAAGGGGATTGTACAGAAACCTAAATTAGGACATTATTTCTCGCAGTCGCTTGTTCACTACGCCTATTTTCTATGAGCTGATGACACAGAAGAGATTTTTTCTCACCAGATTGAGTGGCCTGGCCGGCCTCCTGACACCAACTTGGCAAGTTCTATTCTGGCTCAGACCGGTGGTATTTGAAGATGCTCAAATATGTCGGCCTCTTGTAAGCAGATTTACTGGCATGCAAAAGAACTCCTGCGGGACTAAATTCTGGCACCTCAGTGTCTCCGAAAACCGTAAAAGTAGTTAGTGGGACGTGAAGTCAATAGCATTATTATTATTATTATTATTATTATTATTATTATTATTATTATTATTATTATTATTATTAGATTTTCCCCCACAGCTTTATACATATCTCTGACAATGAGGTGAATAATGCAAAACTTCCTAAAAAAAAAAAATATACGAGATAAATCCAGTATTTGACCACCTGTTAGCAAAATTTTTGGAAGCTTATACCCCTGATGGCAAAATGTCAATTGATGAGAACCTCTTGCTATGGAAAGGGTGGCTAGGGTGTAAAGTTTACATAACAAGAAAACGATCGCGTTTCGGAATGGAATTATATAAATTATGCGAAGGCGAGACGTGTTATATAACATGACCTGATTCCGTGTTTATCATAATGAACAGCTCTAAAAGACTTAACACTGCGAAGACTGTAAATACTGTAAATATTACCTGTATTGTAGTGTAATGTAGTCCGTTTATGTCACTTAGTAATTGTAGGGAGGCTATATAAACTTGATCCCTCGAAAGCGCTAACCAACATAACAGAAAATTTCGCGAGTATTATAATTTATTCCATTGCACATCTTTTAAGTGTATATAAACTTTGTAAATCTACAATTTACATATACAGAAACATTTATTTCCAGGCAGAGATTGATAGTAAACTGCCTAAAATATTCAGGTGAAAGTTATTGTATAAACAAAAACCAGAGCTTTGCTGTTAGGAAGAAGCAATCTCGATATCAGTGTGAAAGCACTTAGTACGTTTTTGCACAAAGTATTGAAAAATTAAAATAATAGAATTTTTCAAGAATTAAATACATTATATTCAAGTAAATATTTCTCTTTTGGCCCTTCAATAGTTCATTTTAGTCTAAGATTGTTTTTAATCAAGTAATTAAATATTTTATTCAATCAGGAAGATCGCTCCCCACCTGAGAGTGAGCTAGTGTGTACTGAGCTCCCCGCTTAAGGGGTTAAACAGGAACCAATTTCCTGTGAATGCCTTGACCCAGGTGCTTTATCCCAGAAATACATATGGATACTGAAAATGAAAACCTACAACCTGTTTTCCAGTCTTTGACCGGGTTGGGGATGTAATGAATGAACCATAAATAGGCTATTAGTACAGTGGGGTCGTCACTCCCGAAGTGATTTCTTAATGACTGATAAATGCTATGAAATGATAATGGAGAGTGTTGCTGGAATGAAAGATGACAGGGAAAACTGGAGTACCCGGAGAAAAACCTGTCCCGCCTTTGCTTTGTCCTGCACAAATCTCACATGGAGTGACCGGGATTTGAACCATGGTATCCAGCAGTGAGAGGCCGATGCGCTGCCGTCTGAGCCATGGAGGCTGTATGTGTGGATACTATCATCTGTTAAATTGTCACATCCAAAATTGTACACATACATGTTTCTTTTATAATAAGGTATCTATGTTGAGAGTTTAGGAAATGCTAGTGCTTTTTGCAGATTGAAGGTAAACACTACCAACACTTCGGGATCTGCTTCTGTACTGTGTTCAGTGTTGGTGGCCATTGCTGAACTTGTAGTTTCAGCTTTCCTAAGATGAAGCTCCTTTTCAGTTTTAAGTTTTCTCTTCCTTATTTGAAGCAGCTTGAATTTTAAAGTACAATTTGTCACAAAAATTGCACCTGTCTTTACGTGTTGGTCGAAATGAGAGGTTGAGGTCATTTTAATATTTTTTTTTGGTAGATTAGTTCCCCCACAAATTCCCCCAAACATTTTTCTTTGTACAAATCATACATTTTGGACACAGTAAGGTAAGGATTTAAATATCACTTGTGGATTATACCCCTTGTTCAATGGCTCTCAGAAACTGGAAAGCATTTAGTATTCCTTGACATCTTTTGTAAGGCCCTCCGATATGCAGTTTCTGGTCTCATATTTTCCCCTTCTATCAAGGTACCTTTTACCTTGCTTTCTGTTAAAATCGTAGAAAAAGTCTTTCCCCATTGGAAATGGCAAAAAATTTCGGGAAAAACTTCTTGCAGACTATCTCACTGATTCTGTTTTAACTGAATGGCAAGCACAAAAACCATTCAGATAACTGTTTTGCCGATCAAGATCGCCCCTAGCCCAGAAATTCACTTGAATTGAATTGCATATTGAATAGAATATTTACGCACATACTTGGAGTCCAAATTATTTTTACCAGTTTTTATTGAGTATAACTCCCCATTGTTTGTTTTTCTTTTCCTAATATTTTTTTCATACATGTCTATGTTTCTTTCACACTTTTTGCTTTGAGTATGACCCCCTGCGGGTGGGGGACGCACATGTAGAATACACCTGCGGTATCCCCTGCCTGTCGTAAGAGACAACTTAAAGGGGCGACCTAGGCGCGGACATGGATTGTGGTTTGTGTGTTGGACCTCCTGTGGATGGGAGGGGCTGAATACATTCACAGGTAATCCCTGCCTGTCGTAGAAGGCGACTAAAAGGGTCATGTGGCCATGGTCCCTTATTTATTTTTTATTGTCTTTTGATGGTTAGTTGTAGACCATTTCAAAATTTTTGATGTGCGTGCTGCTCAGAGATGAGCCGCTTACGTGTGCGGTTACGCCCAAAGCCCTCATTTGTGACCACCCAGGGATCTTGCGGGTGGGAGCGTCACGTACCCTTGCAGTAGTTTCCGCCTGACAACACAGGTCCCCGCACAGCCGAATGCTAGGAGGACATATTATTATTTATTATTTTTTCTCTATATTTAGTGCTCTGTACATGCTATGGGGTACATGCTATTGCGGGTGACTGGAGAAAGGGAGTCCTAGTGCTCATTGCCTCAGTCATCCCGTATTAGGCATCGTCCAACATCGGACCCCGGGCAGTACCGGCTATGACCAGGTGGGTATAGCCTTGACAGCTTGATTCGGCTAGAGACATCTGATCGGAGTGGGTGGCATTCGGGGAGGATGATTTCGGGCATGGCTTTGAAACGAAGTCGCCCATCCCGAGGTGAAGTCTTTTAACTTTTGCTCCCCTGAGAGGTTTAACTCCCTGGGAACATGCACAGCGT
Source organism: Anabrus simplex (assembly GCF_040414725.1). NCBI lineage: Eukaryota > Metazoa > Arthropoda > Insecta > Orthoptera > Tettigoniidae > Anabrus > Anabrus simplex. The sequence goes on from NC_090266.1 coordinate 678,464,172, forward strand.
GAAGGACTGTGATCTAGCTTCCCTAGGTTTCTGCTTGCTACCAGAACCAATGGGCAGTATTTTAAGTTGGTAATATTGATCCTTTTTAGTAGACACATTGAAGGCGTCTATGGCAAACTTGAGGATCTCAAGAAAATGCGCAACGGTAATTTCCTTTTGAAGACTCGTACAGCATTGCAAGCCGATCAGTTGCTTAAGTGTGATCACTTTGGCGAAATCCCCGTCAAAGTGGAGGAGCACAAATCCTTGAATCTGGTTTGTGGAGTCATCTTTCACAGCGACCTTATTTTGAACACTGACGAAGTATTGATGGAAGACATGAAGAACCGTGGCATGACACATGTCCTGCGCATTACGTGCAAGGTCAGTGGTGAAGACGTTGCCACTGGTGCCTTCATTGTCTCTTTCAAGTTGTCAGTGTTACCAGAGAAAGTCAAGTTAACAACTTATTGTTGTGATGTGAGGCCATACATCCCGCCTCTTATGCGATGCTAACAATGCCAGAGATTTGGACATATGGTATCTCATTGTTCGAATCGGTCTGTGTGTGGTACATGTGAAAGAGTAGCTTACGATGCGGAGCAGTGCACAACTCCGTACAAGTGCACTAACGGCTCTGGTCTTCATTCTCCTCTGGATTGGAATTGTCAAGTATATCTGAGTGAGATGAAGATCCAGTAGATCTTCCTACCAGGAAGCGTGCCGTGAGTTTAATTCCACGAATACACCTGCCCATACACTCGAGTACAGCATGATAGCTCAGAGTCTCCCAGGTTCGTCTTTCACAACATCATTATCTGTGTTGATCACTGCGCGTAAGGCGACTGTTGCTCCTCAGAGCAAAGTCGCAAAGGGTAACAGCTCGAAGTGGGGGAACCACCCCACCTCGACCAACCAGAAGTCTGTGCTGGCTGGCAGTTCTAAGCCGGCATAGCAAGGGGGGAAGGCTAACCCCCCCCCCCCCCCCCTAAGAAGTTGGTGAAAGCCGCGCCCCAGCCGGCGGAGGCGGCATCATCAACAAGGGCTGGGAAATCATCTCCCAGCCTGTCTAAACTCGAAAAGAAGGCGGCGAAGAAGAACACCCCTACTGGGCGCTCCCTCACTTCTCCTGTGATAGGGAAATCATGCCCTCCATCTGGAGGGTATGAATCTGCACCAGCAGGTACTCCTGCTCCAAAACTTGCGCGCTCCCCACGTAGGGGAACTTCCTTCCCCCGGAAAGTTTCGAAGTTCTGGACGTCGAGCTGTCATCTACATCTATGGACGTAGATGTTGATAGTGTTGAGGTTCACAAGCATCTTGACGCTCACAACCTAACACTCCTTTTATAGTCCACACTATGGCACTGTTACAGTGGAATTGTAACGGTTATGACAGGCATCTTGCTGAGCTGCATCAGCTCATTAGTCAGTTTGCGGCGAGTATAGTCTGTGTTCAGGAGACCAACTTCAGACCAGGTCATCATACTGTCTTGAGAAATTTCGGACTATACTCGACAGAACGATATTATGCTCACCGGGTGTCTGGTGGCGTGGGTATTTTTGTTCGTTCGGATACCTATAGCGAAGAGGTTCCTCTAAGAACCCCACTGGAAGCAGTTGCTGTGCGGATACCGCTGCCTGTCATAACAAGTTTGTAACGTTTATTTTCCACCAGGCCAGCCTCTTAACATAAATGATGTCACTGATCTTATAGATCAGCTTACTCCTCCCTTCCTTTTATTGGGAGATTTTAACGCCCATCACCCCATTTGGGGCTCTGAAACGCCTTGCCCCAGGGGAAGGGAGTTGGAAACATTAGTAACAGAGCTGGATTTATGTATTTTGAACACAGGGGAACCAACTCATTTCATTGTACGTTACGGCAGATACTCTCGCATAGACTTAAGTCTATGTAGCCGAGCATTGGTTCCGCTGTTTCGATGGAATACACACGATGATCTCTGTGACAGTGACCATTTTCCCATTATTCTTACTTTGTTGAAACAGAAATCCGTCAAGGCTCATCCTCAATGGATTCTTAAACATGCTGATTGGCCTAAGTTTAGATCACTCGCTATCTTTAAAGGCGAGATCAGGCGGATTGTAGACGGCGATATAACTTATATAACACAAGTTATCCTTGCTGCTGCTGAGGAGCCCATTCCCTCCTTCTCAGGGACTCCTCTCCGAAAATTCGTTCCATGGTGGAACGAAGAAATTGCAGCAGCTATCAAAGAACGCCGTCGCGCTCGTAAACGTTATTGAGCCTACTGTGGCCAACTTGGTAACATTTAAACAACTCCGCACTAAGGCTCGAGTACTTATACGCTAAAGTAAGAAAGCTTCGTGGGGGAGATATGTGTCGTCTGTGACGTCACATACTCCATCATCTCAAGTGTGGACTAAACTTCGACGTATTTCATGTACCCAAGGTTCATCTTCTGTACCGGGAATTTCCATTACAGGCACTATAGTCACTGAACCACTCTTGATTGCTAACCATCTAGCTAGCCATTTCGCGGATGTGTCTGGGTCTGGGAATTACCATCGTGATTTCCTCGCTCTGAAGCGGGAGGCAGAACGTCATCACCTCAGTTTTGCCACTCAAGCTTCAGAGGACTATACTGTGCCGTTTACTGTGTGGGATCCGAACCCACAACCTGCTGGTGTCTGGTTGGCCATTTTTGTTCTGTACTTAACATCTCTTCAACGCATACTAAATATACGTAACATGACCTAATAGGTTGAAAGTTGGTTTCAATTACAATGTGGTCGTGAAAATTCAATATTCATTGACATGGCCCTCAACGGGCAACTTAAACGCACTCTACAGTGTGATGGTAGTAGTACCAGACCTTTAGCTTAGATCCTTTCCAACAGAACAAAGATGGCTTAGGCCACCATAGCTCAATTGGTAGAGCAACCGACGCAAAATCGGGAGGTTGTGGGTTCGGATCCCACTGGTGTCTTGTTGGCCATTTTTGTTCTGTACTTAACATCTCTTCAACGCGTACTAAATGTACGTAACACAACCTAATAGGTTGAAAGTCGGTTTCGATTATAACATTTTTAATATCTGCCGAGCCATACTTTTTGCCCATTTCTATGAGCGTTTGCCCTAAATTTAAAAATCCCTCACCCTCAATAGTTGTAAACGGTCTCAAGTCCTTGGCGCACATTTCCACGCACTTGTCAGTCACCAGGTCCTTGTCCTCTTTCAAAATATTTTTAGACTGTGGAATATTTGGGTTAAATTTGCAGACGTGTCACAACATACTTGAGGTCCCTGAATGGGTGTTGAATAGCTTTTTGCAAAAATTGCATTGCGAGTAACCTACTGGCTTATTTGATACCTGTTCATAAACACATGAAAATTTTTCCCATGCTAGACTTGAGCCCTGTTTTATTGCTAGAATAAATTCACATCTTTTTAATTTTTCTTCGATTTCCTTTACGGTTGATTTGTTCATTTTCCTGCTGGTTGCACATCTAACTACAACAGAGCTGCACTAACATATAATGGCTCATCCACGTCGCATCGATAGCAAACTTCACGTTCACACTTGTCAAGTCTGGCAGTCCGAACGGGTCCCAGGCAACCTGTCAGGTGTAGGGAAACCCAGGTTTTGGTTTGCTATGACTAGCGCGCTCAGTATGTGTGCACTCTTGCTTTACTGACAGTCAAGCTAAGCTGCTTTGCTTGTTGCATTACTCTGGACTAGTTTATTCAGCCAGCTGGACGTTTCAACTATATTTTAGAGTAACTGACGGGTGTAATTCCAGTCAGGAAAACCAAGTATAATAGTCACGAGAATTCGTCTTGCCAACCACACGATGGCTTGTAATCTGTTGGCCTTCGGGCTGAGCAGCAGTTGCATGGGAGGCTAAGGCCCTTTGGGGCTGTTGAGTCATGGGGTTTTGTTTGAGGGTGTATAATTATAAGATAAACTTAAGAACATAATTTGGAAACTGTGTATATATCTGTACATATTTTTCTACTTATACTCCATTGAACTTTCTTTTTAGTGTGTTTTGTTTTGTTTATTCTTCTCTACTGTTATGTAAAATGGTATTACCCTTAATAAAGTACTAATTAATCACTAGGGCCCGGATATTTTAAAAATGCATATGCTCATATGCAGATGCATATTTTGAACGTTAGTGCATATTTAGAACATTAGTGCATATACAGGTATATTTTGCTCTTATGTGTGATCGATTATTGAAGATTTCTGAATGAAATTAAAAATCTAATGAACTCTGTTTCTTTTACATCCCTTGGCAACACGAGAAGCCTTCCCCTGATCAAGGAAAGGGCTTTCAGTGTCGCAATACAAGCAGGTAGAGGGATTATGACCCATTTCACAACAGCTATTTCCTTCTTTCTGATATTCCTTTCTCCTTAGAGTAGCCTCCCAAGGTTTGCTTAAACAAGTGCGTTCATCTGTTAACTTGCTGGTCGTCTATTGCAGTATTTTACCAGATTAAACTGCAAAAATGCCTAAAGATAAGAGCTCTAGGTCTTTTTTAATTTAAACAGTGGATATCAGGCAATAGTGACTATACAAGTGACAGTGATGTAGAATACTGTCAAGTGTGCAACAAGAGTGTAAAATGTGATAGAAGAATTCAAATTGAACAGCATTCAAAACAACTTCACATCTCAGGTCAAAAGAGCAGATTAAGAATACGCAATAGCTACTTTTAACTGACGTGAAGACACGGTGTGAAGTTAGTAAATTTTCTGCTGATATTTGTAAGGCTTTTGTATGCAGCAGCATTCCACTGCATAAACTGAGTAATCTGCATCTACGTTCATTTCTTGAAAAGTATTGTGCTAATCAAAGAATACCAGATGAATGTACCCTTAGGAAGAACTATTTAATTTCATTACACATTTCTGTTGGTGATTCGATACGATCTGACATAGGAGGGAGTGTGTCTGGATATCGGTAGATGAAACAACCGATTTGTGTGGTCGGCACATTGCGAACTTCATAGTGGGTAAATTATTTCTGGAAGAACCTGGCAAACCTCATTTACTTTCGTGCAAAGCGCTAGAAAAAACCAACCACGCTACAGTTGCAACATTTGTTAACAATTTCCTGCAACTTCTGTGGCATAGTGAATAGGAGAGTGATTGTTACAAAGTGCGCCTTTTAGTCACAGATGCAGCTTGGTGTATTTTGAAACCTGGTCAATCTCTTGGGAGTATGTTTTTCATATTTCATCCATGTTACATGTTTGGCCCATGGATTGCATTGTATCGCAAAAGAGATACGTACTCTCTTTCCATCTGTCAACAAGGTAATTTCAAGTGGGAAAAAACTGTTCCTAAAAGCACTGGCTCATGTATGGTTGTATAAAACTCATCTGCTTCAGGTTTCTCTTCCACCAAAATCTATTCTCACAAGATGGGGAACTTGGTTATCCGCAGTATCGTTCTATCAGGAGAACTTTGATCAAGTGAAAGATATAGTTAAAAGAATTGACGATAGTCATACTGCGTGTGTTCATGAAGCAATGTACACATTTGAATCTGAAACTGTATATAATGATATCAGTTTCATCCATGTGCATTATTCGTCACTTTCAAAGGCAATTAAGGGCCTAGAAACTCGTGGTGCACCCCGACACGAATCCCTTCATTTAATTCAAAACACCATTAGTTCTTTAAATGTTGTCTCTGGTGAAACTGGACGAAAAGTTAAAAGAAAACTCAGTGCGGTGTTGTATTCAAACCCAGGACTGAAGAAGATTCAACACATAGGCAACTACATAAGTGCAATCAGGCAGTCTTTGCCAGAAGAATGTTCCGTGCCAGTGTCAGTGCCAGTGTACAAGTATTGCCCAGTTACGTTCGTGGACGTAGAACGATCATTTTCAGCGTATAAATTAATTCTGTCCGTCAACAGGAAGTCGTTGACCACTCAAAATATTGAAAAACTCTTGATAACCTACTGACATGCATCAGTTTGCAAGGAATGAAACATGTTTGTCAGTTTAACACTGCGTTAAAATTAAATAATACGCTTGGTAAGTGTATTTTGTTTTATTTTTAGTGCATATTTTTGTGCATATTTTCAACATTTTTAGTGTGAATGTGCATGCATATTTTTGGAGTTTTTAGTGCATATGAATTCGGGCCCTATTAATCACATATTTTTCACTTTATAAACACATAAATAAATACATATTTCTGAAAGTTAAGCACCTAATTATCCGAGCCATACTTGTTATTATTGAAACATTCCACATATGCATGTTAACAGCATTGTTTATGTGCAACAGAAAACTGGTGAGTGTTTCTGTCAGTCTATGAAGATCCCTTATGCCAGATTTTATCTCAAACTCGAACATTGACTTGTTGAGGTTTAAACCCAACATGAAGGGACATTTTATTTTATTATCATCATCACCATCATCATCATCATCATCATCATAAGTGTTTTTATTTGTGTATGCCAATTTTTGTATCTTTTAAAGCTGAATATGTTCCATGTTAGGAATGAAACCTGTACTTTTTAATATTGTACTTAGAATTTAAGCTGGATTATGATACATTAATACATAGACTAGCAATAAAAAACAAATAAGTATTGGAAGGTGGGATTCTCCTTTACCTAACCTCAATCAATCACTACTGATCTGCATTTAGGGCAGTTGCCCAGGCGGCAGATTCCCTATCGGTTGTTTTCCTAGCCTTTTCTTAAATGATTGCAAAGAAATTGGAAATTTATTGAACATCTCCCTTGGTAAGGTATTCCAATCACTGACACTCCTTCCTATAAGCGAATATTTGCCCCAATTTGTCCTCTTGAATTCCAGCTTTGTCTTCATATTGTGATCTTGCCTACTTTTAAAGAGACACCTCATACTTATTCGTCTACTGATGTCATTCCACGCCATCTCTCCACTGACAGCTCAGAACATACCACTTATTACATACGAACAATTTCATGTTTTTGCCCGTATTGAACTAACACAATTTTTATGAACAAATAATTGTAAAATAAGGTTTATTATAATGACTCAACCTTGAGTTAATTGTACAAAATGGCTGAAGATGCTTGATACAACGAGCGAAACGTGTCCCATTTAATTTTTGTATTGTAGTACATGTCTTTTAGAGACAATGAAAATTTTTATGTATTGAATAAGGTGGATATAGAACAAGAATTTGTACCATTGCATAGCACTTAGTCGAGCAGCTGGTCTCCTTTCTCCTAAGTCTTCCCAGCCCAAACTTTGCGACATTTTTGTAACGCTACTCTTTTGTTGGAAATCACCCAGAACAAACCGAGCTACTTTTCTTTGGATTTTTTCCATTTCTTGAATCAAGTAAACTTAGTGAGGGTCCCATACGCTGAAACCATACTCTAGTTGGGGTCTTACCAGAGACTTACATGCCCCCTCTACATCCTTACTCATCATCATCTTCATTTCCTGTTTCCAGCTTCCCAGGTTGGGTTGTGAATCAAGGACCTTCATCGCTGCCTGTCTCTCCACACCTCTTCTCCTTTTTTAAGTACAGTACTTCTTCTGGTTTTCCTCCCCTCTTCTCTATGCCCTCCCGCACTGAATTTGTCCACCCCTTTTGCGGCCTTCCTCGTGGTCTCTTTCCTGTTAACTTCTCTGAAAAAGATTTTTTTTTTTTTGGACACACTCTCTTCTCCCATTCTCATCATATGCCCATACCACTTTAACTTTGTTGTTTCTATCCTATCTTGAAGTTTCAAGATTCCTGTCCTTTTCCTTATCTCTTAATTTCTAATTCTATCCTTTCTGGTCTTGCCCTCGATACCGCTTAGGAATTTCACCTTCTTCTTCTTTTCCTGCTGCTTTTTCCCGCACCTGTGGGGTCACGGGTGCGAACTGTGTCGCACATGTGGATTTGGCCCTGTTTTACGGCCGGATGCCCCTCCTGACGCCAACCCTCTTTGGAGGGATGTTATCACTATTGTGTGTTTCTGTGGTGGTTGGTAGAGTGGTATGTTGCCTGAATATGATGAGGAGAGCGTTGGGACGGACACATACACCCAGCCCCGAGCCAGAAGAATTAATCAGAAGCGATTAAAATCCCTGTCCCGGCCGGGAATCGAACATGGACCCTCTGAACTGAAGACCAGTACGCTGACCATTCAGCCAGCGAGTCGAACCTCATAGGGATTTCATCTCCGCTGCCTGTATTCTACTCTCCTATCGTTTTGTTGTAGTCCATGATCCAGCTGCATAGGTTAGTATGGGTTCATAATAGGTTGAATATAATACTTACATTTCTTCGGGACATCTTGGTTCCACAAAATACCCCTTGCACTCTGGTAGAAGCTGTTTGCTTGGTGTATTCTATTCCCAATTTCCTCGGTTATTTTTCCATCTTCTGTGATCACACTTCGCAAGTACTTGAAACTTTTAACCACTTCCAGAATTTTACCATTCAGTTTTATCTTTCCTTTTCCTTCCTTCCTTCCTTCCTCTTGTCATCACTATTGTTTTACTTTTCTGTGTGTTCACTTTCATCCCAAATTTTTCTATTGATTCCATACATCTACTTGTTTTTGCATTTCCGTTTCATCCTCACCCCATATCACTATACTGCCCCCATTACTGCCTAGCTAAGCCCAGCCAGTGAGCGAGAGATCCCAAAGGGGACCGTTCGTTCATGGCTATCGTTTTCTAGAGGCATTTAAGGGAAAGGGGTTGATGACCAGGCAAAGATAATAAATTTTAAAAACAACACTGACATTTATTGACATAAGCATATTACAAAAAGAAAAATATCCTTGGAGGGTTTGTTTATAATGAACTTTCATAATATTCTTTTCTTCTGCAGTTTGAGAAACACACGTATTCCTTGACGTCCAGCCTTATTATTCTGGAATGAAAATCAAAGAAAAATTAGGCCTTTGCTGCCTTTTAAAATTAAATATCTGGCTGAAAGAATTCAAAACTTTAACAAAAGTGTTTTACAAAACAATTAGACAGCTGTCTCGCTTATAGTTCCATAACAAAAGTAGTTAAAGGTTTCATGAATTAACAGTAGTCTCAACACGTGGTTTAAGCTGAATTCTAATAAATTTTTACGTTTAAAGTATATGTCATTTGTCACTTACACCAGTATAAGCTCTAGTAAAAATTAAAATTTATTTCAAAATTTCTTAATTAATTAATTATTATTATTATTATCATTATTATTATTATTAATCTCTAGCCTTGTTTGATTAACATGTTCTTTACCATCACACGATCGTGTTTCTAATTAATGTATCTCACTGCATGATCCACATGGCAATTATCATTTACATTTTAAATAATTATTCTCCAATTAATTATTGTGACTCATTATCACCAGAATTCAAGATAACTATGCCGTTTGTGAACATTTAATTCTGATATTTGCATGGCATTCCCATTTCAAATTAATTTAAAAAAATGTTTCAAAATTTAAATATAAATCTGTTGGAAAATTTTGTTATCCACGGGTGAGCTAATTAAATAATAATTTACTTTACAAATCGCTTGCCTTTGCGAAAAGAACGAGATGATCTTTCGTTTTAAATCACACTAATTAACCAATAAAATCCTTTCCTAGTCTTCCTCGACTTAAACTTATTAAATTTTCCCTTAAGGGCTCAAAAATAACTTCTCAAGGTGGCGCACAATGATGAGCGTAATCTGCATCGCCACAAGTACATGACCAGATGAAATCAAATGGAACAATCAAGATACAAGGAAAATACTCATATTTACACACACACACACACACACACACACACACACACACACACACACACACACACACACACATTCATACTGGGAAACACGTATTTTTATGTACCTTATTTACATCGAATCCTGTCCTTATAAGTTTATTCTTAATTTTTAAGCAATGGTCACGTCAACATTCAGTAGAAGATAAATTCGTGCACGGAGATTACTCTTTCATCAATAGTGACTAGTGATCGAAGTTAAGGATATCACTTAGGTTGAAATATTCTTCTCACAACGATGGAGATTCATCTAAATTTTGGAATTATAATTGAAGATTCCGATAAAATCCATAATTACTACCATCACATGGGTTCCAAGTCGCAACTACCGCGTTCGTGAGCCTCGATCGCATTATTATTATTCCCTATCCGTGAAATACACACGCAACACGTGCTCCACTTACAATAAGTTCCCATGTGCTCTCAATGACACAAGAACAAGTTAATTATCACAATAAATTATCCAATTGCTCAATTGCGTAATAAATATCCCGCAGGATTTGCCATATTCCAGACACTTCATGAACAGAGCACATTAAATCTCACATATAAGGAATCTAAGATAATTTATGGCTCACGAGCGTTTAATTCTCTTTTACCCGATCTTTAGTTAATTTTATTATTATTCAAGTGATTATTACATCTATCAGTCCTCATGAAATATCGTAAAATTAGATGACTCGATCCTAAAGAATACAAGTGATCTTAAAAAGACACTAGGTTCGACCCTATCTCACAAGTTGTACACGTAAATTCAAGTCCGATTAATTTCAATATTACAAAGAAATAAGGTTTATTGCGTGGTCAGTGATTTTTAAATACCTAGCTCATATACATGGGAAATCATTCAAAGACAAACTACACATCTACTCTAATAGATTCCAATTTCATTCACACACATGACACTCGTCTACCACGACACCTCAAGAAATAGAAAAATGAAATGTTTCTAACTACACCAAAACTAATAGATCTACAATTTAAAGAAGAAAGACCTCTAGTTTTACAAAAGATGAGACAGAAATAAAATTGTTAAATGGTTTTAGATGAGGTTCCATCCCAGATAGTAGTCAATCATTCCAGCATTTCCCGGTCAGTCACCTTCACTTGACCAGATACGCCTCACATTTTAGAAATCCATGGAGACACGGCAGCAGACGTCCCATGATGAAGTTGAGGTGTAGATTCTTGAGGAATTATTCATCTTGACGCACAGCGACATTCAGCATGGCTTCTGTTGCGTTCCGGACGTGTAAGCTGTAACTGAGATGGCAAACATTAAGATATGCACAAACACACGCAGAATTCTGAATATTCTCCTAGATAGTCACACTTAACTTGGTTCTTAAGTAGAATTTTACTCCATAGGAGTTGGTTAACTATTCCACTAAATTGTGGCAGAACGGGCGTCTGCTCAAACTGCAGTTATTTTCCCACGTGGTCGAGTAACGTAGCGTCGCACAGCAGAGAATTGAACATCCAAGAGCAGCAGCGTAGCACAAAGCAGCATAGAGAGTGATTTACTCGGAATAAGGCTTTTTATATCCTTGGCTTGGGAGGCGTGTACTCTACGAAGACGGTAATTGGTTGTTAGGTCACTTGTAATTGGCTCTGACTGTTCTGGAAACTGGCTGTCAGTCGTTCGCGCGTGGCAAGACAGCACATGGACTCGTCACGTGATTTACCTTGGCCTTGTCAAGGCTGGATCAATGCATCGCCGCTCTGAATGAAGAAAAAAAAACTGGTTCGGAGCTCATTGACTACTTCCCAAACGACAAATTACAGCTCCTGGCCAACAATAAAACTTTTAATATTAGCTTGTTGGAAATATTCTCAAGATCGCCAAATTTGATGGGGACATCTCTCCCTTGGTTGGAGCATAATTTCATTAGCAGATGAAATTATAAAATAGCAGTGTCCATTAATTATTGTTCCTGAAAATTTGGCTGATAGGTAACATCGAAGTAGCGTAGTTGAGCTTACAACAGGTGCCTGTCCTTCTCGAAACTCAAAGTTCTCCGTTCCGCTCCCTGCATCTGGTAGCCTGGTATTTCTACACAGGGTGTTCCACAAGTTTAGCCTCCTTATTCAATAAATGATTTTCCCTTTAAGTAGGTGGTTGCATAATGTCAGTTTACTGTGTAGGTGTCCTGTAGACTCTTAAATTAGCAGCATTGTGGACTGCTTTCGTAGGATTTGTTGAGACTTCGAATTTTGTAGGAATTGTTGCCAAATACTTTGATAATTTTATAGGGTCCCACGAACAATGGTGCGAACTTCGCGTAGAACTTGCTTGTAGGTTCAGACACGGCGGGTCTTCTTAATAATACATATTCATTTAATCGGAGAGGCCGGTAGAATTTTCTCCCTTGAACTCTTCTGTTACGTCTCTCAGCATGACGCTTCAATGACTCCATTGCCTTCTCGATGTTTTCTTGCGGAGTAGGTCTCACCATACCAGGACATTGAATAATGTGGTCCCAGGGTCTCACAGGATAATTATTAAAGTGAAGTACTGATGGAATCTGGGAGGTTGCCTCATGAATAGTACCATTAGAACACTCCATGATGATCGGGAGTACATCTACCCATTTCCGATGTGCATTTGCACAGAATATCCTACAGAATTTAGCCAGTTCTTGTATTACACGTTCTGTTGGATTGCTGGACGGATGTCTTACAGAATTTAGGACATGTTTGATGCCTAGTTGGGTCATGGCTTGCTTGAACTCGGCCGAGGTGAATTGTGGTCCGTGATCTGTTAATATTGCCTTAGGCTTTCCCATATGAGGAATTATATTCCGGGTGATTCTCCATAGAACAGATTTAGTAGTGGCCTTCTGGATAGGATACAGTGTTACATATTTCAAAAATACATCGATGGTCACAATCACGTGGCGATTTCCTCTCTTCAAAGTTGGAATGTGACCAAACAGGTCCATCGCGTAGAGTTCTTTCGGAGCAGATGGCAAAATAGGAATGGGACTTTGTTGTAACAAATGAGAACTTGGTTTGACCCTCTGACAAGTGTCGCACGTCCTGATGACATCATTTACGAAAATTCACAATCCTTCCCACGTGAATGATTCTAATATGGTGGCAACAGTTCCAGTTCCACCATGACCTGTAATCCTATGTTTGTGCCAGGTAAGAGGTTCCTGCAGTTTCGGTGGTATGACGGCTCGTAATTTTGTCTTGGCTGGGTCAGTAAACTTATAGAGGATTCCATTGTCATAGCGGAAATTCTTAGCTTGCCTCCTGATTTTCCTAAATCCTGGCTCGTCTGGAGTGAGCTTGTCTTCGAGGCAGTCAATGATAGGTCGTAACTTAAGGTCTCGTTTCTGTGCCTGTCGAAGATAACCAAGTCTACGTAGAAATTCATGGTCTTCCTGTATTAATCCTATCTGATGTATTTCCACGGCTGCAGAGTTAGGATTTCTGCTTAAGCAGTCGGCCAGCAAGTTGTTTTTCCCAGAGCAATGTTCTAACTGAAGATTAAATTGTTGTACAAAGAGTGTCCATCTGAAGACTCGTTCAGAAGCCATAGTTGTTTTTTTTTTTTTTTTTTTTTTTTTTTTTTTGCTAGGGGCTTTACGTCGCACCGACACAGATAGGTCTTATGGCGACGATGGGATGGGAAAGGCCTGGGAGTTGGAAGGAAGCGGCCGTGGCCTTAATTAAGGTACAGCCCCAGCATTTGCCTGGTGTGAAAATGGGAAACCACGGAAAACCATCTTCAGGGCTGCCGATAGTGGGATTCGAACCTACTATCTCCCGGATGCAAGCTCACAGCCGCGCGCCTCTGCGCGCACGGCCAACTCGCCCGGTATAGTTGTTTTTAACATGAACTTCGTGGTAAAGGCTTTTACCTCATCAGTTAAGCATCTGTCAAGTGCTCGGATAAGCGCGGCGCCAGCGTTACGGATTCCAAATGGAAGCCGACAGAAAACATACGTTTGCTGGTCGTATATAAACCCTGTCAGTAACCTGGATTTTTCCTCAAGCTGAATATGGTAGTAGTCAACAGAAGAGAAGTATCTCATACCCTTAAATTTTCTAATGATGTCTTTAATCGTCGGAGGCTGATCATTCTCCGGGATTAGCTTCACATTTACAGAACGGGCGTCCAAACATACACGTAGCGATCCGTCTGGCTTAGAAACGACTACTAAAGGGTTAACAAATGGACTTCGAGCTTTCATGATGATTCCATCCCTTGCCATCTCTTCTATGATCTTGCCTACTCTGGAGTGAAATTTTTCCCGTATCGGATAAGGCTTCTTCTTGAAAGGTAGCCAGTCTGTCACAAGAAGTGAGTACTGAGTCGGGAATAAGACCTGGTTTGGAATCGAACACGTTCTTGTACTTCAACTGTAAATTTCGAAGCTGGATCTGTTCCTCTTCGGTACCCATGGCTTGTCTTGACTTGTCAGAGATTAGATCGAAGGGGTGTACATCATTATCGCCTTCTTCTAATAGTTTATCCATGGCCATTAAAATTTCTTCGGAAGCCTCATGGTCTTCGGTTTCCCTCGGAGATAAGGCGTTCGACTCCCTACAATAGGCGTATGGATCGTTTACGTCTGAAGGATTAAATGTGAAAAATGTGAGTATCCTCCTAATTCAATACAATAAATATTCCGTCATTAGACGGAGTAAACAAATTCAAACATGTTTCGGCTCGTTTGAGCCATCTTCAGTGAAAAATGAGGGGAGATTTGAAGTAATTTACATAATATAAGTTAAAAAAATGCTAAAAAACATAATGAAGGAGCAAATGATAAAACAAACAAAAGAGAGCCTAGACGGAAACAAAATTAGTACAAATATACAATATTTACATCAATATGCGGAGCAAAAAACAACTCACTGCGACAAAATTCAGTGAAAAGGTGTTAATTTAAAATAATAATTGTTTAAAAACAATATTTTGTAAACTATGAGGTCCACAACCTCACCATGTGCTACTATTGTTCATTTCCGTCTGCATCATTTGTTTTTTCATTCCTTTGTTTTCTTAGGTTAACACAGTTTTTAGTTTCAACCCCCCTCCCCCCCCGCTACAGGCGAGTTGGTCATGTGGTTAGGGCCACGCATCTGTGAGCTTGCATCCGGGAGATAGTGGGTTCGAACCCCACTGTCGGCAGCCCTAAAGATGGTTTTCCCTGGTTTCTCATTTTCACACTAGTTTAGCCCACAGTTGCTTCCTTCCCACTCTTAAACCTTTCCTAACCCATTGTCGTCATAAGACCTATCTGCATTGGTGCGATGTAAAGCACATTGTAAAAACGAAGTACAAGGAAAAATATCAAAACCCTTCGAAGAAGTTAAACTAGGATTCAGATAGGGTGATGTAGTGTAAATTTACTCTTCAATGTGTCTTTAGAAAAGTCATAAGGTCCATTGTAATAAATCAAAGGGGTCCATATATAATAGAACACTCCCGTACCGTGCCTATGCTGATGTTGCCTTTATTGGCAGAAGTCAACGTTTCATATCTGAAAGCTTTCTTCAGATGGAAAGTAATGGCAGAAGGATGGGCCTGCAAGTCAGTGCAAAGAAAACTAAATATTTGACAACTTGAAGAGCTCACAGACAGCAAGAAAATGGGTCAAGCTTAAAGATTGGCAGGTACAAGTTTAAGAAGGTACAAAAATTTAAATACCTGGGATCAATGCTTACTGAAAATAACGAAGTCTGCATAGAGATACGAGAAGGTATGCTAGCTGCAAACATATGTTACCATGCTTTCTTGCCATTACTGTGATCACCTCTGCTCTGTGGGGAACTGAAACTCAGAGTTTACAGATCATTAATTTGACCTGTGGTTATTTATGGGGCAGAAACATGGACCCTAACCACAACAGATGAGAACATATTAGGAGTGTGGGAGAAAAAAATATTGCACAAGATCTTCGGTGCAATGAATGATCATGGAGAATTTGAATGAATGCAGAGCTTTGGGAACTGTATGGAGAGCCTGATGTAGTGACAGAAATTAAGAGGCCCTAGGGGCTCTGAACTTTGGAGACCACGGGGCCCTTACCTGCTTGCTTCCACTGACTTGTACCAGGCTCCTCACTTTCATCTATCCTATCCGACCTCCATTGGTCAACTCTTGTTCTTTTCTGACCCCGACGGCAGTTTGTATGGAGGCCTAGGGAGTCTTTCATTTTCACGCCCTTCTTGTGCAGAGCTTTCAGTACCTATGTTTTGATTATATCGAATGTCTCTTTTCAGTTATTGCACGCAAAAGAAATGTTTACGCAAGGAATTGATTGTCCGATCCTATAGAAAGGAACAGGTAGATGATATTAGGTGATTTGATACTAACGAGAATGAGATAAAGGCTCATTTTCTTCCCTACATTCTAATATAACAGGTTCGAAAGTCCCTTCTTCAATTGTTCTGTAGCAAAGATAATTACCTCTTCATATCATGGAATGTTTAGAAGTTTATGGCACAAAATTTTCATTCCAAAGCATTATTACTAGTGAGTACGAATCCTCTGCATGCTAATTAAAAAAAGACAGCTTTGAAAATATTCCTACTTTGTGACGATCTGTGATAAGTTTTGTTTTGGTGTACACCATTGTGCCATGCAGAACTTTAAACATGGAGGTCAGGAGATTTAAATCCATTTTTTTGAGTGAACTCATTGACCTTGGATGAAGCTGTCCAAATGAACTAGTTTTACTACAGGAGGATTCATGGGGTATACAGTAGAAGAAAGGAAAATATTGGACTTAGCCATTTTAAAAATAATGCAGAGAAAGAGCTGAGAGACATGTCTTAGACTCTCTTTCTAATGATTTGAAGGTAAGAGGTGAAGAAGTAGACGAGACCACAAGCATGTTGTAAATGGAGAGAGCACCGAGCTTGATAGCTGCAGTCGCTTAAGTGCAGCCAGTATCCAGTAATCGGGAGATAGTGGGTTCGAGCCCCACTGTCGGCAGCCCTGAAGATGGTTTTCCGTGGTTTCCCATTTTCACATCAGGCAAATGCCGGGGCTGTACCTTAATTAAGGCCACGGCCGCTTCCTTCCACTTCCTAGGCCTTTCCTCTCCCATTGTCGCCTTAAGACTTATCTGTGTCGGTGCGACGCAAAGCAAATTAGCAAAAAAATAAATAAATGGAGAGTTGTGGAAGTGTCTAGTTCGTTCACTGAGGCTTGCTGACTGTAAGCAGAAAAACGAAATTGATTTATCGATCGATCCTTCATTGCCGAAGAACTGAAAAAGAAGGGATTTAATGTACATGAGGAGGTACACAGACTGGCCATAAACGGTAGTTTGCAGAGAATTGACATCATAGCCTATACAGACAGCAGCTCTCAAGGATTCATATTAGATCCGACTGTGAGGTTCGAGCACCATAGCGGTCAGCCAGAGGAGGTTAATCTAGAAAAGATTAACAAATACAAACCACTATCCCTTACTACAAATCTAAATACCACCTTCAGGAAATTGAAATAATAGGGATAATGGTCGGAGCTCCCGGTACCGTACCTTGCCACTTCGTCGCCACATGGAAGCTCTTCCAAATCCCAATGAAGCTCATCCCCGAAATTGCGACCCTCGTCCTCCGAGGCTCCATCAAGATCCTGAGACACCGCCTCTACAGCTCTGAAATGCCACACTAATAATACTGTTCCTTTATAATTTAGAGTTTTCTTCAATTAATAGATCTGTACAGAAATTTGATATGTTTTACCTTGTCCTTAGTGGCAGCCTGTAAATACAGGAGGTTGTTCCTAAATAAATGGAAATGTATATTATTTATTTATTTATTTATTTATTTATTTATTTATTTATTTATTTATTTATTTATTTATTTATTTATTTATCCATTTTATTATTACTAGAATAGATTGTACAGGACATCCTTAGCTGTAGATAAACATCTCCCTCCTCATTCGGTGTGCTTTCTTTTCAAATAAATGTTATAAATATGACTGTTTCAAATGTAGCCCATAACTCCATTTACTATAAATATGGTTGTGATGGTGAAGATGTTAACCATAATGCTTTGATGCCTTGTATTTTGTGTTACCTTATATTGACATATTTTAAAAATTCTTTATTTTAGGAAGGAAAATTGGCTCAACTTGAATTAGAATACAAGATTCAGAAGGATATTGCTGATGCTGCTCTTGGTTTGGCTAATGACTGCACTCTTAGTAAAGCTGTTCGTCGAAAGCATAGACAAGAATACCAGAAGACTCAGTGTCGTTTGATGAGCCTTGAAAAGAGGCTCAATATTCTCCGCCAGAGTTCAGGACAAGGTTGTAAACCTCAACATCTGAAGCAGCGGAAGAAGCCTCGTCCTCCACTCGGTAAAGTGTTTTATTGTATTGATTGAGAGATTGTATTCTTTATTATGGCAGAAAATTACATCATTTTCAGTGCAGTTTTGGGTATTTTAAGGTATCAATTTCTCACTGTATGAAATCCACAATCAAGGCACACTTTTTACTTCTCAAAAAATGAAATATTGCCATAAAATGTTGTTTGTGAATGCAAGAAATATTTCATAACAGTTTCATATTTGTTCCAGGTTTACAAATGATTTCAAAGTTCAGAATTGACTACAATGTTATTTTATACCTATAGCAATTCCAGTGAGGCTATAGGTGTAAATAACATTTTTAAGTAAATAATCCAGAATTGCATTTTTTTCTTGATGCCCCATTTTGTCTTGTAGGTATTCACAATAATTTAAGAAACTTTCTATAGAGAGAGGTTTTATTCATTCAGTTCTGAAAAATATGGATGAAGATAGGATACGATGATATTGTTACTAATGCCTTTGTTTGCCAACTGGAATACTTCGTACCTTAATTCCAATTGCCTTGTTAGTACATGCCTGGTGGAAAGCCAGTGAAATTCGGAATGAAGCAAAAGTTGTGTACGACTGCTGCTCATATCATCACAGATTATGAAGAATAACATGTTTAATGATTTGGTATTAATAAAATACTGTCTGTGTCAAATAAAGGACCATGTGTACCAAAGTTCTGAAATTTAGTTCAGTTCTTAACAGCACAGATAGCTCACTGAAATGCCTGTTTCCCAGTCAACTACTAATAAACAAACATTCCTTTTAAAGAGTTCTCTAGAATAGCTTTGGATGAGGTCTACTGTTGCAATTCTCCTTCCATAGTAACAAAAGATGGTGTGTTTTGTGGTCAGACTCTAGGAAACCTGAGATAAATCACTTTTAAGTAAATGTATCTGCCTGGGATTTTCTCAAGTACAATGCAATATTTAATCATGCAACAAAAAACCCTGCATCTTTCCACTCTAAAAACTTGAAGCGAGGGATATGCTCAAATAAGAACTTACAAATGTTCATGTGAACAATGAAATTAATTCATTTTGTAGAACTCATACTCCTGGCATGGAGGTGTTTCTGCTCATTCAGGAAGGATTCAGGCATACTTCCTATTGAGTGTTTTCTACGAGCAGAGTACACCTGCTGATACCGGGCGAGTTGGCCGTGCGAGTAGAGGCGCGTGGCTGTGAGCTTGCATCCGGGAGATTGTGGGTTCGAATCCCACTGTCGGCAGCCCTGAAGATGGTTTTCCGTGGTTTCCCATTTTCACACCAGGCAGATGCTGGGGCTGTACCTTAATTAAGGCCACGGCCATTTCCTTCCAACTCCTAGGCCTTTCCTATCCCATCGTCGCCATAAGACCTATCTGTGTCGGTGCGACGTAAAGCCCGTAGAAAAAAAAAAACCTGTTGAGCATGCACACGTCATTGTACTATTGCCTCTCTCCATTTTGCAGCATGGTTCAAGTTATACGATGCTGGGAGTGTAAGTGTTTCAATTTTCTGTGGCAATTGCTTGGAAGCCAAGGTTTTGCTGTACGTGAAACATTGTACCTTAATTCACATCAGGAGTCTCTTCATTGATTTAAGCAATGTGCTCAGTATGGTCCAGGATGGGCATGGTTTCCATCTACCCCCTTGTCCTGTATAAAAAGACTGAGATTAATGTAATATATGTTTTACCATTTTTCTGGTCAAGAGTGTTTTTTTCTTTTTTTTTTTTTCTTTACAAAAATAAAATGTCAACTTGAATATACTTGTGTTCACATAATATGTAATACATTAACTGCACATCATTTGAAACATCAGTAGACTTACCTGCCTTGTAACATACAGGATGTCTCTCCTCTGCGTCAAAAAGCAAGGAGTTGATAAGATAGATATCAAAACAAAGATTTACAGTCCAATTCACTATCATTTTTGTTCCATGATGGTATCCTGCTAAGACAGCAATTGCGCAGTGAGGCCTGCATCTGATGATGCTAGAGCAACTATCCTTAGTAACATATACAGTTGAAGCACAAGTGTGAATAGTGGGTGTGTTCTAGACATTTTCCAACTGCAGTCTGCAGTTGATGAATGCACCTCATCTAATAGAAGGGCCTACTTTGGGCCAGGCGAGAAGCAGCTTTGCTTGAAGTGACTTCCGCCAGCACGTTAGAGCTAAGCCTCTCTCTCTATAAATACTGGTATTAATTTGAGGTAGAAGTTCACTGCAGTTTGCCTAATATTTTTATTTGCATTTTTATATTCACATTCCCTCAAATAACAATTTATTTTGTACAAGAAAATATAGCTATGACAAGACTCTAACTCATGTTGTCGAGGTTCATAGACAAGTACGGTAACCCCTTGGCCACCGCTCCACTTGACTGTACTCCTACAGTATTCTGAGATGGATGGGAGCCTATTGACATGAACGTCGACAACGTGTTGTCAATCAAGGTATGTTTTCTTCGTGGCAATGTGTGAAAACAGGTGGCCCACAAGGGTCAACCCTAGCTCCCTCGCTATTTTCTGTCTACATCAACAACCTAGCTAAACAGCTGACACATTGTAAACGTCACATTTATGCTGACGACGTACAATTGTACATCCATGCAAAACCTACAGACATTTCAACAGCAATAGGGAATATGCATGATCCGGGGTTTTAATTAAAAATATGCTAATCTGATTCAAAATTGCATGCAGAATTCAAAAATGTGATTAGAATGTACAAATAATAACTCCAAACGTGATAAAAATCTACGAAAATGTCACGTCACGCAAGTACGCGATCTCATTGGCCTGACGTCATCGTACAGGTTGACTGAATTAGCAGACGAAATAACACATAGTGTGCTGTGAGAAGCAGGATACACATCGCGTATTTGTACTTTACGTTAGTGTCTAGTATGGTTAAATTCGAGGTCTATACATTGGATAATAATCTGAGTGGTATATTTTAGACTTAAAATGAATCCTGCGCAGACAGTGAGGCAGAAAACTTATAAATGGTGTAGAGTTCCGATGTGCAATAGCACATCGCATACCATACCAAACAAATTGTTTATAAACGTTCCAAAGACGCTAAAAATAGGGAGAAATGGATTTTGGCGAGCTGGAGAAATGCTGGTGATATATCGGAAAAGTCTACAGTTTATTTTTTTGAAGATTTTAACGTAAGATGAATTTGTTTGAATTTTCAAATCACTTTTCCATGTCAGCTGTTCTAGTGGTAAAACTTTAAATTTTAATGTATGATGCTTTATTTAAATGCTTCAATTACATCTTGGAATATGAAAGTAATAAACAGTGCATTAAATAATGCTGATTATTAAAGTATTCTCCAAACCTAACCTATGTTTTGGGTGGTCCATGTCAAGATAATAAATCAAACGGGTTATGAACCATTTTGACAGCTCTAATTCTACCAATATATCTTGGTATGGGACAGTTATGTATGTCTTTATTGAAGAGCTTAATTGGTAAAGAAATTTAGGCTATATCTAAATACTCTATAATGTAACAAAGAATAGGCGTGTACATCATGAAAGGAAACAACGTGAATTTAACAAATGTGTAACTCTACACAAAACCAATGCTTGTCTGTTGGGGTCTTATAAGTTAACAATGCTCAGTTATAATAATTATCATAATATTAATGAAATAAATAACATAATTGCACACAGGTGAAAATAGTGATGTAGGTGTTTAAAATATTATCCAACTTAGCCTAAGTTTTAGGTTATACAAGCCAAGTCAATAAACCGAAGGGTAAAAATACCGCGCGAGTTGGCCGTGCGGTTAGGAGCGCGCAGCTGTGAGCTCGCATCCGGGAGATAGTGAGTTTTGAACCCCACTGCCGGCAGCCCTGAAGATGGTTTTTCGTGGTTTCCCATTTTCACACCAGGCAAATGCTGAGGCTGTACCTAAGGCCACGGCCGCTTTGTTCCCATTCCTAGGCCTTTCCTGTCCCATGGTCGCCATAAGACCTATATGTGACGGTGTGACGTATAGCAAACAGAAAAAAAATAAAGTAAAAGTCACAGCACCCAAAGACATTCCTGTATTGAGCGACTAAAATGTCACCAGGACACTTTTCTTTCCTGATATGCTCAGCTTGTTAAAAGCCAAATGTAATTAATGTTACTGGCTTCACGCCCCGCTAACTACTTCTACGATTTTCGGAGACGCCGATGTGCAGGAATTTAGTCCTGCAGGAGTTATTTTACGTGCCAGTAAATCTACCGATACGAGGCTGACGTATTTGAGCACCTTTAACTACCACCGGACTGAACCAGGATCGAACCTGCCAAGTTGGGGTCAGAAGGCCAGCACCTCAACAGTCTGAACCACTCAGCCCGACTTGTGAAAACTAGATGAAGTCATATTTATCTTTATCATGTTTAACTTTTTCCCTCCACAAAGATATTTCTCTTTCACGGGCCCGGAAGTGGGTAGGCCAGTTGTCCCAACCATAAATATATATTTTTTTCGGAATGATAGATTATAGCCCTATAGTACTATGATCTTTCTTTCTTTCTTTCTTTCTTTCTTTCCTTCTTTCTTTCTTTCTTTCTTTCTTTCTTTCTTTCTTAATCAGTTTATCCTTCAGGGTTGGTTTTCTCTCGGACTCAGCGAGGGATTTCACCTCTACCACTTCAAGGGCAGTGTCCTGGAACGTGAGACTTTGAGTATGGTGATGAAACTGGTGAGGAGGGCCATTACCTCGCCCAGGCGGC
Organism: Anabrus simplex; assembly: GCF_040414725.1. Taxonomy (NCBI): domain Eukaryota; kingdom Metazoa; phylum Arthropoda; class Insecta; order Orthoptera; family Tettigoniidae; genus Anabrus; species Anabrus simplex. The sequence goes on from NC_090266.1 coordinate 678,486,983, forward strand.
CTCACCTGTTATGCTCAACAGGGGCCTTGTTGGAGGATGGGAGGATCGGAAGGGATAGACAAGGAAGAGGGAAGGAAACGGCCGTGGCCTTAGGTGCCTGGAGGAGAAGTAGGAAAATACGAAAAACCACTTCGAGGATGGCTGAGGTGGGATTCGAAACCCTTTTACTCAGTTGACCTCCCGAGGCTGAGTAGACCCCGTTCCAGCCCTCGTACTATTTGTTTTCAACTTTCATGGCAGAGCCGGGAATCGAAACCGGGCCTCCGGGAGTGGCACACATTAACCACTACATCACAGAAGCGGACTAGTACTATAATGCTACCTATATGTTTATGTTAGTGCTGAAATCAGATTTCTTACTTTACTAATGCTGAAAGCCCGAAAATGTAATGTTATTCTTTAATAGGGGAATCAGTCTAGAAGGAAATGTTGAAAGTGATGTGATATCTATCCAGGTTCGTTGTTATCCTAATACTATGGGTTACAGTACATTGCACGTATATAAAAGACACCACTTACAAACTTGCTTGTTATCCGCGAATTTCTGCGGCCACAAAAGTCACTATTTTTCAAGAATGGTGACATTTACACATGATAGATTGTCTGATTGTGCTGTTTTGAACCTTTCTTCTGTCATTTTGAAGTTATTCGCGATCATGAATAATAAACAATCGGCTTTTAGCAACGGCTGATGCACAACGGCTGGTAGAGCTCCATGCGGTACTGGATCGTGACGTCACAGCGTGCCGCTTACGTCAGAGGCCGTTTCACTCGCCTTGCGGAAAGGCACTATTAAATATTTTTTAATGGTAGAAAACAAGGCAACATACCACAGTGTAATACGTTTACGTACTATTTCATTGGTGTACTTTTCAAAAAAAATATTTTTGAAAATGATGCATGTTCCCAATTGAGCAAATTAACATGGATGTAGAGGCCATAAGCAAATGGTCTTCCCAGCATGAACTTATTTTAAACCCAAAAAAATCCCAAGCCATAACAATTGCCCACCCAATACTTATTTCCAGTAATTACCGCATGTCCATCCTTGGCGTATGACTTCAAAACCAAGTTTTGCCCTTTTGCAAGAGCGTAAAAAATTTCAGAGTAATCATTGACCAACACCTCTCGTGGACGGATCAGACAATATCTGTGAGTAGACAAGTTTTGCCATGCTGCACACATTAAACTATTTCAAATTTACTTTCCCATTCAGTTTAAAGAAAAACTAGTTGAAACCTTCATTCTTCCAATATTCGATTATTGTGATGTAGTTTACAAAGACGCAAAAACTGAGCTTCGAGATAAACTACAGTACAACGTGCGCAGAACGCCTGTGTAAGATTTATATCTGATCTGAAATTTTTAGATAATTTTACCCGGTGTTACGTCGACCTCGGATGGCTACGTCTTGAAGACAGACGCAAGCGGCATACCCTGACTTCATTGCACCGAATCCTTATCTTACTATCCCTATCGTACCTGTATAAATGATTTTATAGCCTTTCTGAACACCGTGATAAAAACACCAGGGTGCCGAACTTGACATTGCTCGCTATTCCTAAGCATAACTCCTCAACTTATAATAATTCCTTCACTGTTGTGGCGAGCCGTGAATGGAACTTCCTTCCACAAGAGGTCAGAGGGATATCAAACCACGGAAGATTAAAAAGTAGGTGCTCAAAATATATCTATGAAACGAGCTCGTAGTGCGACAGTTTTCTTATTCTTCTTCTTCTTATTATATTATCAGTATTGTTTGAGAGTACTCAGCTATGGTTCCCTGCAGTTATCCTTATCGCAATCCCCATTTTGTAATGTTTTTTTTTGCCCACAGTAGTAGTAAATTGTTCATGGTGTGGGTTACTGTAGTCACGTCCTAGTTCGTGAACCATGGGCAACGGCTGAGTGCCCTAGTAAGTGGTCCTGTGAGTCAGGGTACCAGTTGCTATGGATTGGGAGTGGGCATCTCGGACATTTTCTGAGTCATGGCCCTCCTTGTGCTCAGGTGGCTAGGACTATACTGGTGCGCCCACTCACACAAGTGATATCAAAATGATGTCCGGCTAGTGACACCATGGGGAAAGCGTATCACAACAAGGAAGCAACAAAACCAAAATGCAACCAAAACACAAAAATAAAATTTTAAAAAATGTGGAAGAGTGAATATTTAACACAAGGGACCCATTTCCCAAGGAACAAAGGGTGGGATCAACAAGGGAACCAGAACAAGCATCTACAAGAAAACTTTGTACACCCTTTTAAAAAACTATACTATAATTAATTCAAAAATTACTATAAACTATTAGATCTTTAGCAGCAAATAACTGGATGAAATAAATTAATTTAGTCTAGTATAAAAAAATATCTTAAGCTTCAAGTGAATGAAAATAAATACATAGGGCTAAGTCATATCTACAATTCTTTTTAAGAGGAAGATAGTTTTGGTAACTAATTTAGGTAAATAGTACAAAATTTAAGAAAATATAAATTTATTTTTGAACGAAATACTAACCCTAGCTACCTAACTATTAAAGGAGCTCCTTGAATAAACCTAAAATATATCATTTTACATGATATCTACACTTAAAATAAATAAATCGTGTAAGGACCATTCTTAATGGAGGGTTCACTACACCGAAAGCGTAGCAGAAAATGATAAATGCAAAACGCGTCGCACAAATAAATCACAAAGACATCACTGACCAAAAATATCAGTCACATAGCATATCCCAGAAATAGAACCGAATAGCATAGTAAAATTAAGCACCACCAATACAAAACCACGAACAGAAAGAAACGAGAAGTCATTGTTCATGTGCCGTACACTTCAAGAGAGAACCGCTCAGGTAATACAAAATGCTAGTAATCACATACTCAAATACATGCTCGTAAGAAAGCAACAACAATTGAGAGCCATACACAACGGCATCCAGAGGCAGACTCTCCACGCGATAAGATAACAATAATAACAATACAACAGTTACGACTGGGAAGAGATAGGAACAGATAACCAACAATGGCAACAGACACGGTTCAAAGTGAAAAGGCGACTCAACAAAGCAAGAATGATGAACATATAAAGCCTTCTATTAACAATGTCCTTAAATACTACAGAAACACTACTCGTAAAATGAATAATACAGAAATTTGCTGTCATCAAATAGCCCAAAATATACTTATCTACCTTAAATTACTCTATAATAATAATAATTATTATTTGGGAAAATTAGTGTCAACAGAGATTGCTCGGTGCACAATTCAAACTGTACAGTTAGAGAGGAGAAACTAACTAGTAATAAAACAAAGAAAATAAATAGAACAAGATGTCACAAAAAATATAACGTCACACACCGGCAGAATTTACAAGTACGGGCAGCAATAATTCAAATGAAAACACAAGCATGAAGGGAAGGTCACTAGAAACACACACAAAGTTAGCAGAAATAAAATAAATAATATGAAAAATAAAATGAGAAACGATCAATACACACCAAGAGTTCAACTGACATCACAATGCACACACGACGACTCCAAAATACAAGTACACATGACGAAAATGAATGAACATAAATTACGTCTCACCAAAATAAGTACCTCAACTACGAGGCGCCTACAAAATTTAGAAAAAAACATATCCACAAATAAAGAGATGAGGTACTTACAGAAATGAAGAACACAAAATTACCAAATAATCCAAAAATGAACAGTGCACCAAGCAAGCGTCCGTCACATGACAAAATTAATTCTACATTAAACACTACATCCATTTCATCAAATCAAATATAACTACATTTTTATATTGACCACTAATCCCTGAAAAGGGATGCACCATACCACTTTATCCAATTCCCATAGCAACAAAGTCCATCTTGCAATATATCGTAGACATTACACGGCGTCTAGCGTCAGTAAGTTCCAATAGCGGACAATCAGACAATCGTTTGTAGAATGCCGAGTGCTCTGCGCACGGGCGACAGTCCAGAGAGTCAGGCGCTATCTGTCTAACAGCGTTCAAACTCACCACAAGTTCCACAGCACGCGCATAGATTGCGTTAACGTACACTTTTCAGGCAGTTGAATGCACTATGTTACAACATAGGAGTGTCAAATGTGCCGTGCAAATGGCCCAACAACACATATGAAAAGTCCAAATATATTATACAGATAATATGTACCTTTCCAAGGCATCAGTACATGAACCAGTTACCATTGTTCATAAATATGATGTTAGAATGGAACACCATCGGTGAGCCTCGAACTCAGCCCGGTTGTCGAAGCTTCACCCTCCCCTACTAGAATAATTCGCTAGCCGAGCCGGTATCGCATTTTCGGGTCTGTGGACTGTCCGATGGGCGGTAAGTTCTTTAGTAATAGTCTCTATAGTAGGGGGAAAAGTTAATTATGAGAGGAATACCATTTCATTACTATTGAGAAGAGAGACAATATCTTGTATAACATTTTTACTTATACTAGTGAAACACATTATTTACATGGGTATGCCATACAAACACCTTACATACAGTAACTTGGGTGATCTTGACGTTTAAATGTTCGGTAGTCTTTTTCTACACTTCATCATACGTTTAAATATTCAAACTTAAGAAGGCGTTCCCTCTCGAACTATTACACTACCTCAAACTTAGAGAGGCGTTTTCTCTCTAATTATTTCACTCTACACTTATATTACATCACACACATATTTAATCATTATGGACACACCCCGCTGTAAATCTGTTTACCTGCCAAGAATTAATATATTCAATTTGCATCAAATTATGATATAAGTTTGCTAGTATCGTATGAACTGAAATAGGCAATTTACACTCCCAATCCTTTGAAAGTCGCGTTACAACCCTTCCTTAAGTTAAACGTTGCCAAATATGCAGTATAATAAACACGCTCATTTCATTAGGATTTTATCAACACATATATCAGGACATTATTTACTCAACGATGTTACCTATGGACAAGCATTTAGCGAATTCAATACCCAAACATTATAAACATATCATTGTAACACTTCCTGCAAGAAAAGGACAAGAATATATACATTTCACATGCACACAATGGACTACAGGTGACCTTATTCACCTGCCGCTTGTGACAGTAAGCTTTACTGTCTCCTGCAATGAACTCAGGACCTTCTGAGACAGGGTATATCTGACCTGGAATTCCCTACACGCTGTGAATAATTAAAGAAATAAATTGGAGGGGTCCTTCATTTAATGCTCATCTGGAATCACCACGACGTTGATAATACTTAAATCAATGCATGTAATCGTAGCACCGAGAGGCACGAAATAGCTACTTGTATCTGTTTACTTTCAGTGTAGAAAACACTTTTCTTCGTCCCTACAGCCAGGCTCGTAAATCTATTCAACTGATGGCCTTCCAAGACCCATTTCTAAAGGGCGGGCGCTGGGCCGCCTTCATACAATGACTTCGCGGTAAACGACCTTGCTTTCTTTTTCTTGAGCCACAATGGCCTCACGTTCAATATCGGCTATGTCCGGCCGTAATTAACATATTCACAACACGAGATCCACTTCGTGACATTACTAAAGAGTTCCAAGGGAACTTCACATTTTCATTTCACACTATATATTATGGCTACAGCCTGTTCACCCATTTCATTTCTCCTCTCGGTACATTGACTACGATGCAGATTTATTGATGATCTCCTGCCACCAGAGCCCAAATTAACTTGCGCATTCGCGAACTAATTAGCGATATAAGATACCCACTGTTTCGATGCCTTGTTCCAGGTGCCTTAGTTACTAATTAGGAGGGATCTCTACCAGGTGAAGCGCACAAAAAAAAATGAATCACTGAAAAATATTGATGACCCGTATATGCTATGGAAAGACGATAACTGGAGTCATTTTTACAGAATATTTAAGCCTTCTCTACTTGACAGCGCTTCACACTTAATTAAGCCAAGGTCCTTATAATTACGTCATGCATTATCGAACCCTTATACAAGGATGGAAGTAAAATATGGTCGTCCCAAAACCATGATGAAAGTATTCTATAAAAGACTCAAATAAAAATGAAATTATAATTATTATCCCTCTGAAATGGCGTGCTTGCAGTCTACGTTACATCTAAGTGAAAAATCTACATATTTACAATGGGACACGACCTTCAGAGATATAAATACTTGGAAATGTACTCAGCCTTCTGGATACCACGTTCACAGCTTTACAGGAGGGCACTCCATGGGCTTAAGCTGCTTGCATCACGTCATCGGCGATGTGAAGACCCATGATGACTTCCTGGCAGGTCATACACATGACAGCGACGTTCCAGACGTTCTCGGCTACCAGGCGAAATTCCGGCAAACAGCTAGATGACTCGTTCACTCCGGTACACAGGCAAAATTCTGGCATTCAGCTGGATGTCGGCGTTCACTCCGGCGTTCTCGTAGACATGTAAATGAGGGAAATTATCTCAAGTGAATGCGTTAGTTTATTACACACCACAATTTGAACATATGGTTGGATTTGCTCAATAGCACGAGCATTCCAACCCAATGTCGGTAATGTCCCAGAAGCCTGACATTAATCCCTTCTCATTTATCTATTCTTCTTGTAGGCAGCGATTATAGGCCCAGAAATTTCACTAGTTTCCCTAGAAACGACAGTGGTTAGGCCACTAATGTATTAGCATTCTCGTATTCATGATACTAGTTCAGGCCTGTTCTAATGCACTTAGCCGTGAGTCGAGCTCTCAACTGCACTACGGATTACTTTAACGTGGCGCTGTCCTCAATTATGTCTACACTGAGCCGTTCACTGACTTTCTTGGTAATTCATATTGATATCAAGCACGTTCGCTCCACCCACTTCGCTAAGTACGTCCCTATATATGTTAACTGAGCCGTATTAACTTAGACACATAGGAGGCTCGATGTACGACCTTTTTCTACACACGGACATCGGTTATTACGGTTTCGTACCGTTCCTATTTATTAATTTGCGGCACACTGTACACGCTAACATCTCACTCAGAGGGTGATTATTTCCACATACAGACTTTAATGAATCACTGTATTACACTGCTCAAATTACAAGATTATTTCTTCACAAACGACTCACACACAAACCACGACGAAATACTACAGTACTGGCGCTACACTGAAAATGCACTGGGTAGTGTCTCCCCCTCAGCTCATGAATATATAGGCGAGCTACGCTAGAGACCCGAATGCTGAGGGTGGGGGAAAAAATGCAATCCTTTCTCACACGTTGGTCCGCTAATACGCAACGTATAGTGATGAACAGGGTATCAAAATGTAGCTCCTGTATTCCCATCTCCACTGAGTGACTGTTTTTGAAATAGCTTCGTAGATTCTCAAGCAATCTTAAAAGTGTCCTTTTGTCTCTGGCGGTGAATGATGACGAGCACAGGGGATTCCTTGTGTTCGCTGTTACGGTTAGGGTCCAACATCTGTTAGTCATTAAGACACGCCCTTGTTTACAGCGTAGTTACCGCTCTGTCAGTTAAGTAGAGCACTTCTCGGTCTCATAATTATGCGTAAAATTCCCTGATTCAAATGAATGTTTGCGCTTAATTATCCATTGGGTATTTTGCGATTTATAAATATTAACAGAAATAAAACAGCTGAATGCGTTAAGTTGGCAGTGGTGAATAAGCGAGGAAAACAGGGTATAATGTTAGTTTTCACGTTGGACATACTCTCTGGGCTCAGCTAGTGACCTAGATTATCTGTCACGTGATAACGCGTATCCTTTCATCTTGCTCGTGGTTGGAGTGAGAAAACTTCGAGTACAAGCGCTCTTGCACCGCCTTGCTGCTAATTACCAGCAACTAGAGCTCGGTCGCGCGACTCTGGATACTGCAAATCGAGTCCTGGAGCGGGTGGAAAAATTCTAACTTGGGCAGTTTTTATCGTAGAATGACACGGAAAACGGCATATTTCATCTCCTGGATATCATGACATACCATAGGTGATGTTGTGAACGGTCACAATGCGAAGACGTACACCGTCAGATTTCAAGTTTATTTATTAATTGTAATGCCACAATGCAATCCACCGGTGGTCCATAACCCGTTAGAGGAGAGATCTTCACTTGGACTATGTGTAAGTAGGGTAGCATCCTGCTTCATGAATTTACCGAACTCAGAACATTTTAAACAAGCCTCGGACCTATGGGAGTAACGGAGTCCCACTCCCATTTGACAGGCGAGGGACTGCTTGGAAACAACTTGGCGAACGAAATGGAATTCGATGGGGAGCTATCAATATTAATGGGGTTATGGAAGAACGAAAGTAGAACTGGCTGAGTCAGCAAAGAGGATGCATTTGGATGTGCTAGGAGTAAGTGATATACGGATAAGGGGAGATAACGAGGAAGAGATAGGAGATTATAAAGTGTACATGACGGGTGTTAGAGAGGGAAGGGCAGAGTATGGGGTAGGGCTGTTTATCAGGAATACCATTGCACGCAACATAGTTTCTGTTAGGCACGTAAATGAGTGAATGATGTGGGTAGACTTGGCAGTTGGAGGAATTCGGATGAGGATTGTCTCAGTGTATTCACCATGTGAGGGTGGATGAAGTTGACATGTTTTATGAAGCGTTGAGTGACATCGTGGTCAGGGTCAACGGCAAGGATAGAATAGTACTAATGGGCGATTTCAGTGCGAGAGTTGGAAATAGAACTGAGAGATACGAAAATTGCTTGGTAAATGTGGGGAAGATATGGAAGCTAATGGGAATGGGATGCGTTTGCAGGATTTCTGTGCTAGTATGGGTTTAACTGTTACGAATACATTCTTCAAGCATACGGCTATTCACCGCTACACATGGGAAGCTAGGGGTACCAGATCCATAATAGAATATATCTTAACGAACTTCGAATTCAGGAAATCTGTTAGGAATGTACGAGTTATCCGGGGATTTTTCGATGATACAGACCGCTATCTGATCTGTAGTGAATTAAGTATCTCTAGGCCTAGGATAGAGAAAGTGAAATCGGTCTTCAAACAAATAAGGGTAGAAAATCTCCAGTACGAGAAAATTAGACAGAAGTACATCGATATGATTAGTGAGAAGTTTCGAACAGTAGACAGTAATAATAATAATAATAATGCTATTTGCTTTACGTCCCACTAACTACTTTTACGGTCTTTGGAGACGCCGAGGTGCCGGAATTTAGTCTTGCAGGAGTTTTTTTACGTGCCAGTAAATCTACCGACACGGGGCTGTCGTATTTGAGCACCTTCAAATACTACCGGACTGAGCCAGGATCGAACCTGCCAAGTTGGGGTTAGAAGGCCAGCGCCTTAACCGTCTGAGCCACTCAGCCCGGCACAGTAGACAGTAAGCAGGTTCAGGATGGATGGCATACTGGGATGCTGTAGTAGAAACGGCATGGGAATGCCTAGGAACAACTGTGTGCAACGTGAGAAAAAGCGAGAGCAGCTTGTAAATGTAAAAAGAAGGCCTGTCAGAAATGGCTCCAAACAAGGGCTGAGGCAGACAGGGACATACACGTAGATGAAAGAAACAGAACGAAACAAATAGTTGTTGAATCCAAAAAGAAGTCGACCGAGCTCGATAGCTGTAGTCGCTTAAGTGCGGCCAGTATCCAGTAATAGGGAGATCATGGATTCGAGCGCCACCGTCTGCAGCCCTGAAGATGGTTTTTCCGTGGTTTCCCATTTTCACACCAGGTAAATGCTGGGACTGTACCTTAATTAAGGCCACGGCCGCTTCCTTCCCATTCCTAGGCCTTTCCTATCCCATTGTCGCCATAAGACATATCTGTGTCGGTGCGACGTTAAGCATATAGCAAGAAGAAGAAGAAAAAGAAGGCGTGGGAAGATTTTGGTAATAACCTGGAAAGGCTAGGTCAAGCAGCCGGCAAACCTTTCTGGACAGAAATAAAGAATCTTAGTAAGGGGCGGAAAAAGGAAATGAACAGTGTTTTGAGTAATTCAGGTGAACTCATAATAGATCCCAGGGAATCACTGGAGAGGTGGAGATAATATTTTGAACATCTTCTCAACGTAAAAGGAAATCTTCCTGGTGGTGTTGCGAACAGCCAAGCTCATGGGGAGGAGGAAAATGATGTTGGTGAAATTATGCTTGAGGAAGTGGAAAGGATGGTAAATAAACTCCATTGTCATAGAGCATCAGGAATAGATGAAATTAGACCTGAAATGGTGAAGTATAGTTGGAAGGAAGGGATGAAATGGCTTCATGGAGTAGTAAGATTAGCATGGAGTGTTGGTAAGGTACCTTCAGATTGGACAAAAGCAGTAATTGCACCTATCTGTAAGCAAGGGAACAGGAAGGATTGCAACAACTATTGAGGTATCTCATTGATTAGTATACCAGGCAAAGCATTCACTGGCATCTTGGAAGGGAGGGTGCAATCAGTCGTTGAGAGGAAGTTAGATGAAAACCAGTGTGATTTGAGACCACAGAGGGGCTGTCAGGATCAGATTTTCAGTATGTGCCAGGTAATTGAAAAATGCTACGAGAGGAATGGGCAGTTGTGTTTTGGGTTTCGTAGATGTAGAGCAAGCATATAACAGGGTGCCGAGGGAAAAGATGTTCGCCGTACTGTTGGACTATGGAATTGAAGGTAGATTATTTATTAAAATCAATCAATGGCATTTATGTTGACAATTGGACTTCAGTGAGAATTGATGGTAGAATGAGTTCTTGGTTCTGGGTACTTACAGGGGTTAAACAAGGGCGTAATCTTTCACCTTTGCTCTTCGTAGTCTACATGGATCATCTGCTGAAAGGCATAAAGTGGCAGGGAGGGATTCAGTTAGGTGGAAATGTAGTATGCAGTTTGGCCTATGCTGACGACTTGGTCTTAATGGCAGATTTTGCCGAAAGTCTAATAGCTTGGAACTTGAAAATATTTGCAGTGAGTATGGTATGAAAATTAGCCTTTTGAAGACTAAGTTGATATCGTAATTTATAAGCTTCATATCCGTATTGATAATTCACACAAATGCAGAGAGGAAAACTCCACCTAATCAATACTTATTTATTATTATTATTATTATTATTATTATTATTATTATTATTATTATTATTATTATTATTATTATCATCATCATGATCATCATCATTATTATTATTATTATTATTATTATTATTATTATTATTATTATTATTATTATTATTATTATTATTATTATTAAAAATGCAGGACTGGTTTCGACCCTAACGGGTCATCCTCAGCTGGACGTACATATAACACATCGTACAATTGCAAACATTACCATATTTTGAAAGGAATATCATGTGACGGTAACATGTCAGGTTGTACTCATGAGTACGGCATTCGTCAAATTACGCATCTCAGAAAAGTGAATATTCCTAAACTTAAAACTAACTTATAAGTATACATAAAATAAAAACAACATATGCGTAAAACACTTTCATGCTTGTGAATGTTAGAGTTTATGACTTCATGTTTCTTAGTTCTTCAGTTTGACTAAATTTAAAACTAACTTATGAGTATTCATAAAATAAAAACATGTGAGTAAAACACTTTCATGCTTGTGAAATTTTCGAGTTCCTTGCACTATTTCTTTAATTCTTCAGTTTGAGTGCTATCATTAAGTCTGGTTGTCCACAACTGTGCATTATATTTAAAAACTCAACAGCTTGAATTATAATATGAGTTACATTTAAAATACCAATATCTCATTTTTACAATATTTTGTCACATATGTACACAAAGGATAAGAAACACTTTGCATCTCTAAAAGGTAAAATATAGACATAGTGTGGATTCAGTTGAGGCTTGGATGGAAGTGTAGAAATTGCAGCTTGTCGTATATAAAATCCAGTTGTTTACATTAAAAGATGAGTCATAATGTCCTTTGCCATATTATGATGGTGATGTGTTACATTAAACCAGAGTGGAGGCTCCTTGTTTTTTGTAGTTGTGTGATATTGTAAGAATTGTTGCTATTGTGGTCTTGAGGTTGTATATGGTTTGGGTTATGGTATATGGTATACAACCTCAAGACTACAATAGCAACAATTCTTACAATATCACACAACTACAAAAAACAAGGAGCCTCCACTCTGGTTTAATGTAACACATCATCATTGTAATATGGCAAAGGACATTACGACTCATCTTTTAATGTAAACAACTTGATTTTATTTACTACAAGCTGCAATTTCTACACTTTCATCCAAGCCTCAACTGAATCCACCACTACATCTATATTTTGCCTTTTAGAGATGCAAAGTGTTTCTTATCCCTTGTGTACATATGTGACAAAATATTATAAAAATGAGATATTGGTATTTTAAATGTAACTCATATTACAATTCAAGCCGTTGAGTTTTTAAATATGATGCACATTTATGGACAACCAGACTTAATGATAGCACTCAAACTGAAGAATTAAGAAATAGTGCAAGGAACTCGAAAATTTCACGAGCATGAGAGTGTTTTACGCACATGTTTTTATTTTATGAATACTCATAAGTTAGTTTTAAGTTTAGTTAAACTGAAGAACTAAGAAACAGTGCAAGTCATAAACTCGAACATTCACAAGCATGAAAGTGTTTTACGCATATGTTGTTTTTATTTTATGTATACTTATAAGTTAGTTTTAAGTTTAAGAATATTCACTTTTCTCAGATGCGCAATTTGGCGAATGCCCTACTAATTATTACAGGGTCAGATTAAGTTTCACCTACTCTAATTCTCTGAGATCTATTTTCTAGAAATATAGCAACCCATTCAGTCACTCTTTTGTCTAGTCCAATTGCACTCATTTTTGCCAGTAGTCTCCCATGATCCACCCTATCAAATGCTTTAGACAGGTCAGTCGCGATACAGTCCATTTGACCTCCTGAATCCAAGATATCTGCTATACCTTGCTGGAATCCTACAAGTTGAGCTTCAGTGGAATAACCTTTCCTAAAACCGAACTGCCTTCTATCAAACCAGTTATTAATTTCACAAACATGTCTAATATAATGAGAGAGAATGCCTTCCCAAAGCTTACATACAATGCATGTCAAACTTACTGGCCTGTAATTTTCAGCTTTATGTCTGTCACCCTTTCCTTTATACACAGGGGCTACTATAGTAACTCTCCATTCATCTGGTATAGCTGCTCCGACCAAACAATAATCAAATACGTACTTCAGATATGGTACTATATCCCAACCCATTGTCTTTAGTATATCCCCAGAAATCTTATCAATTCCAGCCGCTTTTCTAGTTTTCAACTTTTGTATCTTATTGTAGATGTCATTGTTATCATATGTATATTTTAATACTTCTTTAGCCTTAGTCTCCTCCTCTATCTGGACATTATCCTTGTAACCAACAATCTTTACATACTGCTGACTGAATACTTCTGCCTTTTGAAGATTCTCACATACACACTCCCCTTGTTCATTAATTATTCCTGGAATGTCATTCTTGGAACCTGTTTCTGCCTTATAATACCTATACATACCCTTCCATTTTTTACTAAAATTTGTATGACCACCAATTATGCTTGGCATCATCCTATCCTTAGCTGCCTTCTTTGCTAGATTCAATTTTCTGGTAAGTTCCTTCAATTTCTCCTTACTTCCACAGCCATTTCTAGCTCTAATTCATTCCAGTCTGCACCTTCTTCTTAGTCTCTTTATTTCTTTATTATAATAAGGTGGGTCTTTACCATTCCTTACCTCCCTTAAAGGTACAAACCTGTTCGCACATTCCTCAACAACTTCTTTAAACCCATCCCAGACCGAGCTCGATAGCTGCAGTCACTTAAGTGCGGCCAGTATCCAGTATTTGGGAGATAGTAGGTTCGAATCCCACTGTCGGCAGCCCTGAAAATGGTTTTCCGTGGTTTCCCATTCTCACACCAGGCAAATGCTGGGGCTGTACCTTAATTAAGGCCACGGCCGCTTCCTTCCCACTCCTAGCCCTTTCCTGTCCCTTTGTCGCCATAAGACGTATCTATGTCGGTGCGACGTAAAGAAAAAAAAAAAACCCATCCCAGAGTCTAAAGAAATTGTTGAGGAATGCGAAAGCAAGTTTGTACCTTTAAGGGAGGTAAAAAGTAACGAAACTGTGGTGATAAATGCCGAATTGCTGTTCACATAATTTCTTTTGGAACACAATATTCCGTTATCAGTTTCAGACCACGCTGGAAATTTATTTAGATCAATGTTCCCTGACTCGTAAAATATCTCAGAAATATGGTTGTGCAAGAACTAAAACCTCTGCTTTAGCTCAATACACGACATCTGTTGCAATAAAAGGAAATAAGGGAACTTTTTCAAATAACGCCTTTTTCTTTTGCAACTCATGGTAATATGGATTCAAATGCAGTTAAACTTTATCCTATAATTGTATCTTTCCTTAATGCTCAGAGAGGCCAAATATCAACTCTTCTATTGCCATTGTTAGAGAATACCGATAATACAGGTGAGGGAATTTTCTCTGTTATTAATAGCGAATTGTCTTTCTTAGCCATTCCATGGGAAAACTGCATTTCTTTTTCATCTGCCAATGCATATTCAATTATAGGGTCAAATAAAAGTGTTGCCAAATTTGTAAAGGGCAGGCATTCTTCTGTTTATGTCCTGGGTTGTTCATGTCGTCTCATACACGTCTGTACACAAAAAGCTGCAGCCCAATTACCAGTCAGTGTAGAGAACTTGGTGATTCAGTTATATTACTATCTTGATACGAGTTCTAAAAGGCAAAACACGTTGAAAGTATATCAGGCTGTTTGTGGCATAGAGGGTCACAAAATTTTGAAATATGTCAGTACCCGTTGGCTCTCGCTTCTTCAGTCTATTAATCGAGTTCTTGAGCAGTGGGAAGCTTTGACACTCATGTTTTGTAGTGAGCCCTACCATGAAAATGAAAGCACCGAGCAGTTTGAAACTGTAAAATCTTTTTTTACAAGACCCACACACAAAACTGTTTTGCTACTTTCATCAGAGTATACTTCCCGTCTTTAACTCAGTGAATTTATTTCTGCAACAAGATGCTCCAGCCATACATCTTCTTAGGAGGGAATTTACTGGTCTTTTAACTGAACTATTGGTCAGATTTGTTCAGCCATGTTCTATTCAGTCAGAATTTACCTCCCATTTGCGTGTTGAATTCAAGAGCAGGAAATACCAGAAAGTCAATGAGGACTTGATAACTGGAGTAAAAGCCAGGGCATACTGGGAAGATAATGACTGTGATGAAGAGATGTGATAACTGGAGTAAAAGCCAGGGCATACTGGGAAGATAATGACTGTGATGAAGAGATGTTTTATAATTCTGTAAGAGAGTTTTAAATGGCAGCTTGCAGTTACATTATCAGGAAATTTCCCCTGGATGATGAATTTTTTCATCATGCCGAAGTTGTAGACATCTCTCTCAGAATGAAGGTTTCCTATTCGTCTCTTGTATATTTTGGTTGAAGATTCCCAAGTTTGGTCAAGGAAAGTGAACATGACAAACTTGAAGAGGAATTTGCAGTTTACCAGTGTGATACTTTCCCTGAATATATTGTATATGGACCTAATGTTGATGTGAACTGGGGCAACTTTGCAGAGCTTGAAAATGAATGTGTACAAATTAAGTATAAAATCTTAAGTAATGTTGTATTTGCAGTATTAAGTGTACCTCAGTGTAACTTTCCCACAGAAAGAGTTTTCAGCGTTGTTAGGAAAAATCAGAGAGTATTCAGGCCTACATTAAATACATCCACACTGGAATGGCTTAGGGTTCTGAATACTAAAATGTCATCTCAGGGGAGAGTATGTTTGAAGAAAACCTACGTTGAAAATCAGCTGCTGTGTGCGAAACAAGTTGCAAAGAATTTGTCACAGAACTAACAGGTAATGAGCAAACTTTATTGTGTATTATGATATACTTTAGAATAGATTGCTGTTGGAAAGGTCACATGGGGTGCTTTGGATTTGACTTGTAAACGTTTTGAGGAGGGGTGTGCGCAAATTAAAAATGGGATTACTGATAACCCACTTCAAAGGTTGGCACCTCTTTTATACTATGCTTTGCAGTCACATGATAGGACACATCTTAAGACACCCAGGACTTGTTCAGTTAGTTTTTGAAGGAAGTGTAGGTGGTAAGAACGGTAGGGGTAGACCAAGGTATGAATATGACGAGCAGATTAGGGCAGATGTAAGATGCAGTAGTTACGTAGTAATGAAAAGGTTAGCACAGGATAGGATGGCATGGAAAGCTGCATCAAACCAGTCTGTGGAATGACTTTACAACAACAACAGCATGATATGTTAGATTATATAATGTAAAAAGGGAAATGGATAGACTAAAGTTAGATGTCGTTGGTATAAGTGAAGTACGTTAGTAGAAAGAGCAGGATTTTTTGGTCAGACCACCCCAGAATTATCGACACAAAATCAAACATGGAAAATGCAGGAGTTGGTTTAATAATTCATAAGAAAATAGGGCAGCAGGTCAGCTACTATGACCAGCATAGAGAACGAATTACTGTTATCAAGATAGACACCAAGCCAATGCGCACCACAATAGTGCAGGTCTATGTGCGTACTAGTTCAGTGAATAAGGAAGAAATCAAAATACATGAAGAGGGAGAGGATTTAGTACAATATGTAAAATGAGATGAGAATTTGATTGTGATAGGAGACTGGAATGGAGTGGTAGGCCACGGAAGAGAAGGTAATGCCATAGGAAAATTCGGACTGTGACAAAGAAATGAAGGAGGAAATCGGCTGGTCGAATACTGCACCGATCATATTTTATTCCTTGCTAATACATGGTTCAAACACCACAAACGAAGGCTGTATACTGTATGTGGATGAGACCTGGAGATGCAGGAAGGTATCAAATACACTTCATTATGATTAGGTAGAGATTCAGAAACTAGGTGTTGATTGATGAAGGGCAAAAAGTACAAGAATGAAAAAATTATGATAGCAGAAAAGAATACAGGTGATTAAAGAATGGAGTAGATAGGAAATGCAGAACAGCTAAAGAAGAATGGCTGAAAGAGAAGTGCAAGGGTTGTATGACTGTAGGAAAGGTTGATCCTGCATACAGGAACATCAAGGAAACCTTTGGAGAAAGAAAGACTAGGTGTATGAATATTAAGAGCTGAGATGGGAGACCATTTCTGGAGAAGGAAGTTAAGGCAGAAAGATGGCAGGAACATATTATAGAATTGTATCAAAGGAAAGAAGTAGATGATCAGAATCTGGAACAAGAAGAGGCTGTTGGTGCTGATGAAATGGGAGACCCAATTTTGAGGTTAAGAATTTGACAGAGCTTTGAGAGACCTGAATAAGAATAAGGGTCTTGGAATTGATTACGTACGCTCAGAATTGCTGACTGCCTTATTAGAACCAGCGTGGTGAGGTTATTCCCATTTAGTGTGTAAGACGTATGACACAGGAAAAGTGCCAATTTTAGACAGAATGTTACACCTGTTCCCAAGAAAGCAGGTGCTAACATGTGTGAAAACTACTGCACCATTAATGAATATTGAATTTTCACGACCGCATTGTAATCGAAACAGACTTTCAACATATTAGGTCGTGTTACGTACATGTAGTACGTGTTGAAGAGATGTTAAGTACAGAACAAAAATGGCCAGCCGGACACCAGTGGGATCCAAACCCACAACCTCCCGATTTTGCGTCGGTTGCTCTACCAATTGAGCTATGGTGGCCCAGGCCATCTTTGTTCTGTTTGAAAGGATCTGAGCTACAGGTCTGGCACTGCTGCTAGCACACTGTAGAGTGCGTTTAAGTCGCCCGTTGTAGGGCATGTCAATGAATATTGAATTTTCACGACCGCATTGTAATCGAAACAGACTTTCAACGAATTAGGTCGTGTTATGTACATGTAGTACGTGTTGAAGAGATGTTAAGTACAGAACAAAAATGGCCAGCCGGACACCAGTGGGATCCGAACCCACAACTTCCCGATTTCGCGTCGGTTGCTCTGTTTCGATTACAATGCGGTCGTGAAAATTCAATATTCACTGACATGCCCTACAACGGGCGACTTAAACGCACTCTACAGTGTGCTACCAACAGTGCCAGACCTGTAGCTCAGATCCTTTCAAACAGAAAAAAGATGGCCTGGGCCACCATAGCTCAATTGGTAGAGCAACCGACGCAAAATCGGGAGGTTGTGGGTTTGGATCCCACTGGTGTCCGGCTGGCCATTTTTGTTCTGTACTTAACATCTCTTCAACACGTACTACATGTACGTAACACAACCTAATACGTTGAAAGTCTGTTTCGATTACTGCACCATTAGTTTAGTATCTCACGCTTGCAAAATTTAAACTCTGGAATTGGCAGTTTTGGAGAAGGAGTGCAAGATGGCAATAAAGAAACCCAAAACAAAAGTAATGGAGTGCAGTCTCACGAAATCAGGTGATGCACGAAATATTAGATTAGGAAATGGAGTCTTAAGTGAAGTAGATGAATGTTGTTACTTGGGTAGTAGAATAACTAATAATTGCAGCAGTTAGGAGGTTATAAAATGCAGACTAACACAAGCAAGGAAGGCCTTTCTTAAGAAAAGACATTTACTCACTTCAAACATTGGTATAGGAATTAGAAAGATGTTTTTGAAGACTCATCTGGAGCGTGGCATTGTATGGAAGTAAAATGTGGATGATAACTTGCTCATAAAGAAAGAGAATAGATGCTTTTAAAATGTGATGTTACAGAAGAAGGCTGAAGGCGAGATGGATAGATCGAATTAGAAATGAAGAGGTACTGAATTGAATTGGTGAGAGAAGAACGATTGGGACTTTGACCAGAAGAAGAGATAGAATGATAGGACACATCTTAAAGACACCCAAGACTTGTTCAGTTGGTTTTTGAGGGAAGTGTAGGCAGTAAAAAAAAAAAAAAAAAAAATTAAAAAAATGTGGGAGCACACCTTGGTATGAAAATGACAGATTAGAGTAGATGTAGGATGTAGTTACATAGAAATGAAAAGGTTAGCACAGGATAGGGTGGGGTGGCAAGCTGCGCCTAACCAGTCTATGGACTATGACCCAAATAACATATGTTCTGAAGTTTACTGCCTCTCTTAGAATTGTTAATCCATATTGGTCAACTATTTTGTTAAAGTGCATATTTATTTGTTGTTAAAACAACTTTTGACTTGTTTTATTTTTTAACAGATGCTGAGTACAGAGAGCATGACCCAATTTTACGTGATGAAGGAATTAGCCTTTCTCCACTTGGTCCTCTTCATGGAGAGCTGGAGCACGATCTTTGTCAGAGGCAGTGGGATCATGGGGCCCATACCCTTGGTCATCACCCTGTGGCTGTTGATGCTACTCTTGCTTCACCTCGCTATTATACACTGTATAATGGTCTGCAGGACGGCAAGATGATTCATCATCGGTAATTTTTTTTCCTCTGCACTTTAATGGGCTTTAGATTATTGTGTAACATTTCTGTTATGTCCCAAGGCCCTAAAATGAATTGACAATAGTTGATTACTGTTATACCTGTTTTTTAAAAGCAATATGTTTTGAAATGTCTCCCTAAATGTCTTTGCGTTATTTTCAATTGCTAGTTGATTTTCTTCTACATTAATATCTTATGGGTTGAATGGTTTAAGTCCATAAACAATGATCATTGTAGTGATTCACTATGAAAAGTTATCCTTCCATGATCAGACTACTTGCTTATTCCTATGCACATTTCATCGGCAACATACCATACTCGTGATATTTTTCTCATCTTTTTGTGTTGCCTTGAAGATAATGGCGTTATGACTGGGCATTTATAGACAAACAAATACATATGTTCAAACATTTCTTGTTTGAAAGGAAATATTCTGGGTTATTTTTGAGCAGTACCAGCTTCCAACTTGGGAGGGGGTCATTTATATAATTGGAAATTATGCACTTTTGATAGTCTGGGTATGTACAATGTGTTGCCATTGCTCTTAAACTCCCTTTTGAGACAGCAGTATTGCCATCATCTTGGTTACCAGTTGTTCCATACAATCATATTCCTACAATACTTTGTGTGCATGCATGGGTATAATATTCCAGTTCTCCATTTGGATCTCTTGGTGTGGACTGCAAAAGAGATAATCATCATGAAGATGGATAGTGGGATTCTTAGAGTTGGCATATGAAATGTTCGGAGTTTTATCATTGTAGTATGGCAATCTGAAAAGGGAAATGGACAGATTGAAGTGAGATGTAGTTGATGCAAGGTACGTTGGCAGGAAGAGAACATATTTGGCTCAGAATGAAAGCAAGGAGGAGAAATGTAGCTGTTGATTTAATTCAATGAGGATCGCAGCACAGCGTATTATGTATTCAACTTCCTAATATCATGGGTGGTATGAATAAACATGAGTATTTAGTATATACCCAACATTCCTGAGTATATACTCCACTTCATAAGAACAAAGTTCGTGAGAATGTCACTAACTGAGTATATACTCATGTCATGGAGGTGGGGTAGTATAAACTTACAATTGTAACAGTCTGAGAGTAGATTCTCATTTGTGGTATGAATAAAAGAGAGTACATTCTCAGATTGATGAGTATAATCTCAGTCAGTTTTGAGTAGGGCTGCTATGTGTCTCATGTATGAGCATGTACTGATTTATTGCTCTTAAAAGTATTATGTAAATGGCTGAGTTTATTAATAATGTGGGAACTGTTTCCAGGAGGGACAGGGTCATGTGAATTCTAAGAATCTTATGTCTATATAATTTTTCAAAATTGAATTGATTTGCATCCGTCTCTGTGGTGTAGTGGTTAGTGTGATTAGCTGCCACCCCCGGAGGCCCGGGTTCCACTCACCCTCGGGAGGTCAACTGAGTAGAGGTGGGTTCGATTTCCACCTCAGCCATCCTGGAAGTGGTTTTCCATGGTTTCCCACTTCTCCAGGGAAATGCTGGGATGGTACCTAACTTAAGGCCACGGCCACTTCCTACTCTCTTCCTTGTCTATCCCTTCCAATCTTCTCATCCCCCCCGCAAGGCCCCTGTTCAGCTTAGCAGGTGAGGCCCCCTGGCATATGCATGCGCGCGCGCGCGCGCGCGCGCGCGCGCCCACACACACACACACACACACACACACACACACACACACACACACACACACACACGCACACACGCACACACACACACACACACACACACACACACACACACACACACACACACGAACTGGGAAATGTCAGGGATTTCAGAAAAAATCTGGAAATTCGTTTTTCTGCCAGATAATGGACATACCATACTTATCTGCATAATAGAAGCTTTTCTTTTTCCCATTTTTTATAACATTAATGTAGGGCATGTCTTTTATGCCAGGAAACGTTTGTAAAAATGTGTAATAAATATTTTAAAAACCAATTGCAAATGTGAAGTAACCGATAGCATCAATAGCTATATGGATAGCCTATAGCAAGCAGTAGCGACTACAATCGATCAAATTTTTAATGTTTGGACCTGCTTACTATTGAATATTCTGTGTTGTTGGGAAATGGCGAGGTTGATCAATTATATTGCGTTTGCAGTTGTTGTTTAAAAATATGTGCTGACATAGCAAGCCTTTTGTAAATGTGTAGTGCATCATGACATGGTTCGTGCCGTGCCACGATGAGTTTCTAACCTATCTTTTGTGTGAAGGGTGTGGAAGCTTTGAAGCATGACTAGAAGCTTGTAATATTAGGCATGTATTATTTTGTGAGTACAGAACAAGATTTAAAATAAAGGGACATCGCATTGTAACGTGAAAGTTGTTTGTTAATTTGAAGATTTTGAGTTTGTGAAGTATGTTTGTATGTGTTCTGTCTTCATCCAGCCAATCCTAAGCTGCCATTCATATTGATTTATATTGGTTAAGTGCGATCTTGAAACCTGGTTGCCAACTGTATTGTCTACATTCACTCCGGGGTTAAGCTACCTCACTCGGCGTGTGTGGTATTCCGTACGGTTTGTGATCTTTTGCATTTTCTTCAGTAATTAGTGTTTTTCATGGTGTTCTTTCTAGTCTTTTATCTCTCTACTATAGTATAGTATAGTATAGCATAGTTTACAGTATTAGCATAAATTAGTGAAATAGCCTATAGTTTGTATAATAGTTCAGTGTGTTGGTTAGTGCATAGTTCTTCTGTATATACCATGTCCCAGTATAGTTCTTGAAAGATAAATGGCAAGAATGTGACCCTTGAGATCAACCTTCCTATGCCTCTCATTAATTGAGATTAATTTATTTCTTTTATTCTTAATAATAATAATAATAATAATAATAATAATAATAATAATAATAATAATAATAATAATAATAATAATAATAATATATTCTTGTTTTAGTGTCGGATGTTGCTAGGAAGTGCATACAGCATTTTTGAAGTTTTTGGGAATTTGTTTTCACTTGTGATTCTCATGTGATTTTCTGAGTATGGTATTACATTTTATGAGGGCTGTGTACCACAGTTGTATTGCATCAGCTGTTCTCGAAGCAGTAGAAAGCTGGCAACATGGGTAAGGCAATGCTCACGAGTTTTGCGAACTATCAATTTAGAAGTAAAATTGTGCGGAGTATAGGCCTATTTAAATAATTTTTCAGTATCTTTATGTTATTTATTTATTTTTTCCAGCTGACAGTATCTTCATCAATGCCAAGGAAAACTTTGTTTAATTTAAGGTGGTTGCTTGATGATACTTTTAGAACATGGTTGAATCCCGTGCCTCAGGTCAAATTTTCAGCATTAAGCTTAATATGTAAAACTTAATTTTCTTGTTGCAACATGAGGAAGCTGGCATTAAAAAGTAACATGGAAGGAAAGAAGCATGCCAGTAGTGTCAAGTTCAGTTGGGTCTCGTCATCCCTTGCAAATTATTTTAAAATAGAAAATTTGAATATTGAAGTTACAAAAAAAACTTTAATTCAGTAGATAATACCCCGGCCACAAACACAAATTATGTTCTGCTTGCCACAGCTACCATAACAAACACTATCAGGTACGACTCCACTGCTGCTGCTTCTTTGTCTTCTATTAAAGAAGGTTCACCATGCTATGAAGCACCGGAGACTAGATGTCTGCAGAATTATCTTTCAAGAGTGCAAGTAACCAAAACTGAGATTATATGGTGCATGCATACTGTCTTCCAATACCATTCTTTACATGCCAGTGAAGCTAGTGTACGTTTGTTCCCAGTAATTTTTCCAGACTCTGAAATAACTTCGAAAGTTCAACTGCACAGAACGAAAGTTGCATATCAATCACTCATGGATTGGCTCGCTATTTTCATAAACAAGTTCTTGAAACCTGTAGTAACTGCACGTATTTCACCGTTGGTTTAGACGAGTTGCTGAATAAAGTTTCTCAAGTGGACCAAATGGATATGTAGTTCGTTGTTTCAATCCTGATACAAATTAGGTATGCACTTCTTATTTTGATTCTATGGTTTTTGGTCACTCAACTTCCTCAGATTTGTTAAATGATTTTTCGTGAGCACTGCAAGGACTCAATCTAAAAAACTCTTACAAAGTTCAATGCATGGTCCAAATGTTAATTAGAAGTTCCTTCAGGATATGAATAATTTATTAAGTGATGATCCAGATGCTCGTATTTTGGTGAACATTGGATCTTGTGGCTTGCATAGTGTGCACGATTCATATAAAGTGGCAATAAAAAGAACCCAATGGGATATTAGAGTTTCTTCGTGCTCTTCACTTCTCGTATTGTTATATTGCTGCAAGATTTTACACATTATTCATGTTCAGACATATTTCCTTTGAAATATTGTGCTATATGATGGCTTGAAAATTTAAAACGCCAGGCTGAGTGGCTCAGACGGTTAAGGCGCTGGCCTTCTAACCCAAACTTGGCAGGTTCGATCCTGGCTCAGTCCGGTGGTATTTGAAGGTGCTCAAATACGACAGCCTCGTGTTGGTAGATTTACTGTCACGTAAAAGAACTCCTGCGGGATTAAATTCTGGCACCTCGGCGTCTCCGAAGACCGTAAAAGTAGTTAGTAGGACGTAAAGCAAATAAAATGATTATTATTATTATTATTATTATTATTATTATTATTATTATTATTATTATTATTATGAAAATTTAAAAGTCATTGAACGTGCTGTAGATGTCCTACATAATGTTGATAAATATGTGGAAGGAGCTAAAAAGACAAGAAAATCCCAAACTGTAACAGCTTCCAAATAGTATCAACTTCAATTAAAGATAGACTTCTTACGGCCAAGCTGTAATTTTATTACCACTTGTTGGAGATTTAGAACCATTCCTAAAACAGTTTCAGACAGATATTCCATTTGCGCCACTTCTGTACGAATCTCTCATAGCAACAATGAAAAATGTAATGACAAGGTTGTACCGGGCGAGTTGGCCGTGCGGTTAGAGGCACGCGGCTGTGAGCTTGCATCCGTGAGATAGGGGGTTCGAATCCCACTGCCGTCAGCCCTGAAGATGGTTTTCCGTGGTTTCCCATTTTCACACCAGGCAAATGTTGGGGCTGTACCATAATTAAGGCCACGGCCACTTCCTTCCAACTAATAGGCCTTTCCTCTCCCATTGTCGCCAAAAGACCTATCTGTATCGGTGTGACGTAAAGCCACTAGCCAAATGACAAGGTTGTTACGTCTGAGTCATTGCAGTCTTCAGTAAATTTGCTCAGAATTAATTTAGACAGTAAAGAAAATCTTCTGCCTGCATCTGAAGTTGACATAGGTTATGCTCCTAGAGCAGCACTTCATGGCACTCCTGGATTGAATGATAAGAGATGTGTTAGTATGTTGGCATATAAACTGACTGAAGTAATTTCTTGTTTTGATCCAAATATAGCCAAGCAACAACTACCTCTAAGCAGCAAACTGCTAATCATATCTTTAAATGCCTTTGTTGAAAACAAATGGATGAACAATGAAGCCAATCATTAGGGACCTGGAAAATTAGCATCTATTTGTTTCAAAATTAGCATCTATTTTTTCCAAAATTAGCATCTATTTACGAAGTTAAAATAATCACATAGTATTGTTAATTTTAACGATTCCAAGTTTATGAAGTGCAATTATTGTCCTTGCTTCACACACAATACAAATTCATTGTTCAAACGAAAGCATTGTCAGTACTTCGACACTGTTTTTTTTTTTTTTTTCCGAATTGCACCGTCTGTCTGTAACCACTATGTTGTAATGAGACAACACGCGCTCGCTATCTACATTGTTCGTTGGGGTCCACAACAACTCAAGACAGTATTTAGCAAATATGCTGAACTCTGTCTGAACTGCTGTTAATGCAAGCATGACATCACATTTTTCACTTTCTTTCATCTGGGTTTGAATTGCATGTTTCAGAGAACAGTAACCAGACCAGAGATCGTTTTGTGAGAGATCTATTACTCTAAACAATTTTTCAAGCTCATCTAATTGTCAGTGTTATGTATAATTGTATTTTTTGGACACAAAGCTTGAGAAATTGACACAAAATGCTTGTGGTTGGGTCTGTAGCTTACAATGCGGCTAGCTTGCACTGTGAAGAATGAGCAGCTTTGACAAAAATGTGTCTCTACATGCAGCCTGCTGTAGAGGAGTGAGCTTAATCAAAGCATCATTAGTTGCCGCAGAAAAATTCCCCTCACAAATTAAGGTAAAACTGGCGTCAAGGTTATGAAGTTTGGGGTAAAGGAGATTAGAGGTAGGATACAGAGACCCTTCAGGTTCAGTAAGGAGGTCAACCATTCCAGCTGCATTATCTGTTACAAAAACCATGTGGGAGTGAAGCCTATTCACTTCTCGGTCACTCAGATCAGTCGGGTACTTAATACCACAGTTGTTGATGTCTTTAATGTTAGACATCTTGAAAAATGTAACATAAGTTAAGTAAGCACTCAAATAGAAGACAGCCTGAAACCAGCTATTCCATCGGGTTATGACAGGTGCAGGAATAAGCTTTGCTTCCTTTGAAGCACCATTGCGTTCACAAAATACTACTCTCCAACTCCGAGTAAACTTAGAGTTCACTCTATCCGTTCACAAAAGTAAAGAGTTAACTCTACAAAGTGTTCAGAAAATGCATTCGAGTTAACTCAGAGTATACTCTTTTTACTCCACGTAAATAAGTGGGTAGATTTAACTCAACATGCGCAGTATTGCATTCATTGGTGGCAGTGAAAAATATTAACACTATGAGCCCAGACGTTTCAAGAAGGCGTCCCTACCCGGTGCCGGCGTAATTTAGACTCTCAGAAAAAAAATCACAGTTCTGTCAGTTTTCGCATTATAAATTAACAAATTTATATACATATTGTACAAAGTTTGGCCTATCCCACGAAATCAAATTAAAAAAATGCTTACCTTCAGCATTGGAAAGAAACTTAGGCTACAATATTGGTCCATTCTGATATCCTTGTTCACGCACTTGAATTTCTAATTCACTAGAAAAGTTCAGTAGTTTTTAGTCACTGAATAACAGAATTACACATTGTTATTCCCAATAGTTAGCTCTGGTATGGAAACACTCAAAACATTCTCCTATGCAAAGACCTACGTCATATTTACAACAATATATGGTTGTCATTTTCTTCACAGCATGACCGGTGTTATGTTTGGACTTGTAGCAAACCTTGCACGTACGCTGCGCATGTCCTTCCTTCTTCGCGCCTACTGCAGGTATTCTGCTTGCTTCTTTAGACGTATTTGCTGTAGGGCATATCTGTTACTTTCCACTCGGATAACATTCAGTACATTACTGTTAAAAAATAAACTAAGGAAATCTAGAGGTGAAGATTCTGCAGAAATACCAAGGTTATTAGCATTCAGTCCTGGTGCACCAGAAAAAATGGGCCTGTTCACAGGAGTAATATCTTGTTTCCATTGTGTTACGGTGCTTCTCACCTCCCTTCGTCTTTTTGCGACTGGTTCTTCTGGTGATGAATCTGATGATTCAGCACCCTGAGGGACTTGTATATTTTCATTTTCTTCACGATCACTTTCATACAGATCAGAATCCAAATCGTTCACAAGTTCTGTAATAATCTGTTCACTTATCCGTGGGTTGTATACAAGCGTAGGATTTCCTTTACTTGTACAAGGTCCGGGATCTATATCTCAGTAATTATACAGTATAAATCGACTACTTGAGAGATGATTGAAGACTATTTCCTCACTACATTTTCATTCTAAATCTGTGAAGTCATATAATCTATCATTAGAACACACGCACATAAATTTGAGCTTATCTAACCGGAGCGCGCGAGGAGTGCGTATGTCAGCATTTACGTAAGATCAGAGCGCACGTGGCTACGAAACATCGTTCCTAAGTTGTACCACCAATCAGTATCGATCGACAACACCACCTAACGCTAGCAAAGGAAATCAGCAACACGTCAAAGCAAAAACTAATTTGATAACATGAATAGCTTTCGAGTGGCTGAATTTCAAAGATCGTGGTAGTAGTATTACTAACAGCGGCACTCAGGCGCACGCCGCGTGGTAGTAATATTACTACAGGCGGGCGCATAGTGTTAAAATGCGAGTATATTGACATGCAATGAATTCAAATTATTTTCTAGTTATTGACAAATAATGGCGCTTCGCATTGAATAAAGGAAATATTTTCATTTAAAACAGGAAAAATAGGTACCAATGTTAATAATAATCGGCGGAAATAACATGACTGAATTTTTATAATACCCGTGTTATGAATGATCAGCTGGTTTATTAACCTCAACTTTCTAAGATTTCCTTGGTAAATGTATAATACGTAACTTTTAAAATTTTAGATTACCTTCTGAATGATACCATTTAATCATCATTATCTAAAGGATTTGCCTTGTCGCTGCAACCATTGATCTCTTCTCTCTGCGATCCTTTTCATCTCTCCATAACCTTGGCATCCCATCATCTCAACTACCTCATCAATGATCTTCTTACGTGGTTTCCCTCTACCTTTCTTTCCCGTCACCTTGCCTTCGAACTAGTTCTTTATGAAGTCATTATGCCGGAGAATGTGACCAAAAACTGACGCTTTTCTCCTTTTTATCGTTGTTATTAAATGTCTCTGGGTGTTTATTTCTCTAAGCACTGCTTCATCAGTTTTCTTCTCAATCCAGGTAGTTCTTGTCATCTTCCTCCATAGCCACATTTCCACTGCCTCTAGTCATTTCACGTCCTCCTTCAAGACAGTCCATCCACAGCCATATAGCAGCACGCTCCAAATGAATGTTTTGATAAACAATTTCTTTTGTTCATTATCTAATAAGGATTTATTAATTAAGAGCTGCTTCTTCTCCTCAAAGGCTTTCTTACACAGGGAAATTCTTCTTTTTATTTCCACAGTGCATCTGTTGTCATTGGTAATAACTGATCCTAAGTAGCAGAACTCGAGAACCTGTTTTATTAAAATTTTTCCAATTCTGAGATGTGCCTCTGGCTTCATTTTAGATTTGCTTACAACCATAACATTAGTTTTACTTACATTAATGTTAGGTTGGAAATCTTTTAAGATGGATGTTAATTTGTTGAGCATGATCTGCATGTTTTTCTCATTGTCAGCCAGAAGTGCAATATCGTCAGCAAATCCAATACAGTGTACAGTTGTTCCATTTATTTTAATGCCAGGTGTCTTTGATTTAAAAATTTTCATGGCCTGTTCAATGTACAAATTAAATAGAAATGGCGATAAGGAACACCCCTTACTCCTTTCCTGATTCTCACCTTGCATACTTTTTCATTACTTTCGATGTTTATTCTTTGATTTATGTTCCGGTTTAGAATTGCTTTTCTGTCTTTCCAGTCCAAATGAATATCCTTCATAATTTTGAACAGTCTTTTCCACTGAACATTGTCAAAAGCTTTTACCAGGTCTACAAAAGCTATATATGTATTTCTGTTAAGCTCTAGTCTTCTCTCCAAGATGGTTTTAAGTGCTATAATAGCTTCTCTCGTTCCTACTCTTTTCCTGAACCCAAACTGATCATCATCTAGATTCTGCTCAATTTTCATTTTGATTCTGTTTTTTAATATGCATGTGAATATTTTTGCTGCATGTGAAACAAGGCTTAGTATTCTGTAATTGGAGCATTCTGTTGAATCTCCTTTTTTTTGCAGAAGTACTGCTTTGCTTTCTACAAAATCCTCTGGCATATCTCCGTTTTCATAGCAGTACTGGGTGATTTTGAAGAGTTCATCCTTCAGCTTTTTTCCCGAGTTTTTCCACAGTTCAGCAGGCCGTTTGTCTGGTCCAGGAGCCTTTTTCTTTTTCAGCTGTTGCAGTGCTGTTTTGAATTCGCTTCTCGTTATGGGAGGACCTAGTTCATCTTGTGAAACCTACTCTTGTTTTATGAGGTACTCATCTACATTGTCAATTTCTTCTCCATTATATAGATCCTCCAAATACTCTTTCCATCTCTTCATTACCTCCTCATCTTCTGTTAACAGATTTCCTTCCTTATCTTTTATAACACTGGATTTCATTTTAGCCTTGAATTGCATTCTTTTTACTTGATTGTATGCTCTGTCAGCATTTCCGATTTTCATATCATGTTCTATGCTTTTACAAATGTCATCCATCTATCTTTCTTTTGCCTCTCGGCACTTCTGTGTAACTAAGTTTTTTAGTTTCTTATAGTTTATCATTCCTTCTGGAGTATTTTTCCGGTGTTCTCTATTTCTTTCCTGAATGAGATTTAGTATTTCTTCAGTCATCCAGTTCTTCCTGGGTTCATGCTTCTTTTCTCCTAGCACTTCATCTGCTGCCATTGTAAGTGAAGCTTTGACAGCATCCCAATCTGTTTTGTTGTTGTTGTACATGATTGTGTCTGTCTTTTCTTCGAATGCTGCTTGTGTTAATGGATCATTTAACTTTTCTAGATTCCATTTCTTCCTTCTTGGTTTCCTTAACTTCTTCAGCCTAATTCAACATTTTGCTAATACTGGGATATGGTCGCTGTCAATGTCTAAGCCAGGATAGCTATGGCATGACGTTACCTGATTTCTGTACCTTCTCTTAACTAGAATGTAGTCAATTTGGTATCTGTTATTATCTCTGAAATCCTTCCACGTGTAACATCTTCTATTAGGCATATCAAATACAGTGTTCATTATGATCATGTCCTGTTCTTCACAGAAGTCCATCATGCGTTCTTCTCTATCATTTGTTCTTCCTAGACCAAACCTGCCAGCAACTTTTCTAGTCTCTATCATTTGTTCTTCCTAGACCAAACCTGCCAGCAACTTTTCTAGTAATATTACTGCCAACCACAGCATTGAAGTCTCCCATTATGATTATGTTATCTTTGTCATTGTTTAGTTTAATTATATCTTCTATTTTATTATACATTTCCTCAACATCATCATGTCCAGTAGTAGGGAAGTATACCTGTATTATTACCATATCTGTTGGTTGGGCAGCTATTTTCACCATCATTATTCTATCATGTGTTTAGCACGTTGTTTGCTCACTTCTTTCCTAATATTGTCCACCATTTTCATTTCCACTGTACACAATTCTGAATGGGTCACTGTGGAAATCACCGCCAGGCCATCTAGTTTCACATAATCCCAGGATGTTTATTTTGTTTTCATCCATAATTCTTTTGAGTTCTTCTAGTCTTCCGGTTCTTAGCATTGTTCTTGTATTCCATGTCCCTATTTTAATCCCTTCTCAAACTTCTGAGGTTTTCGCTT
Organism: Anabrus simplex; assembly: GCF_040414725.1. Taxonomy (NCBI): domain Eukaryota; kingdom Metazoa; phylum Arthropoda; class Insecta; order Orthoptera; family Tettigoniidae; genus Anabrus; species Anabrus simplex. The sequence goes on from NC_090266.1 coordinate 678,517,664, forward strand.
GCTGACGACCTGGGATACCTCAGTTACTCCCCTGCTGGATCTTGGTGTCCGAGTACCATGATCAGTAGCATCTAAATTACAATTCGTACTATCCATGGTTGCTATACTAGGAAGAATAATGTGGTGGTTTCCCGTTGCCTTCCACATCGCAGTTTTACTGCCATTCAAGTCTTCCTGACCATGCCAGTAAGTTTTCAGCGACAGTCCAGTAGACACTTAGTCCTGCACTGTGCTGATACTGATAGCGCTGCTTCCACTACCAGGAAGATAGACTCCTCCGCCTTTCCAGCTGTTGGGATATATCCTCATCCACCCTTCAAGCCATTGGTCCTCTTCACCTGTAACCCTAGGTAGGGGCCCTATAACAGGGTGCAACCATCTGGAGCCAGATGGACCCTGGTTTTTTAACGAGGTTTATACTACTCCTGGTCCTCCTTCCTCATCACTTGGGAGATGAGGCCCCGGGCTTGCAACCGGCATGGCGGATCAGAAATACCACACAGTGCATTACAACTCTCACAAAACTGATCTGTACGAATCGGGTGCTAAGAGCCGAATTACAACCAGAAGTTGCTTTCGTGGGTCTTGCAATGGCCTTCCTTGTTCCCCGATTTTGGGTTTGGAAAGTTTAGGGCCAAAGACTGAGTAGATATTTGAATGCTGATCCGGGCAATCGGAAATGTTGTTTAAATTCAGTTTCGTCGTAGTTGTTAACAACATAATCTACACAGCTAGTTGTCCTAAATGGCTTATTGTTCACCAGTGCGGAGCTGATGTATTGGTATTCATCATTAATGTAATCAGATTGTTCCTACGAGATAAAGAACAACGGATACTGCTTTAAGGCACAACTTGGTGAGGCAAGTACTAACAACTCATATAGCACGCTGTTATGAAGAAACTCATTTGGAAATTAGGCATTAAATTCCTCGCAAATGAGGTTATGGTAAAACAAATTGATTAGCCATATTTTGTTACTCTGTATTCACTCCAAGCATTCATGAAAAAACGTTACTCGGAGTTAACTTTACTAGTTCCTCGGCTAAGTATACTCTACTCTACTCTACTCTACTCTACTCCAACTCTACTTGGAGTCGTATTTTGTGAACGCAGCCCAGAAAAACAACGCTGCATCTATCTTGTTATTTTCGTGACACTCGATTTACATTTCGATAATAATCGATACAGATCTTATTCCCCTTGCTCTGCTATTCCCATTGTAAATATCGATTAAAGTCAGCAAGCAGCAATCGATCGGCTACTTTTCTTCATCGATTGGAACGGTCAAAAGATTTATGCATCATATTTTGAGTATTTCTGACTATTTTGCCGAAATATTCTGTTTTCGCCAGTAAAATAGCAATCTTTCGCAGAATTTGCTCCAAAATCACATATTCATACTAATTTTGCATTTTGGGTCACAATTCGCATTTTGTCACACTTCTATTTATGCGTAAAAATGATTTTATTCCACAATAGAATTACCATAGGCTTGGATTCAGTACAAGATTCAAAAATTTGCATTTATCACAAATGTGATTTTTTCAGGTTCCTACCAATCATATGCAAAGAGAGTTCACTTCTGTTTGTGAGAATGATACTTTCAAAGAAGTAGTGGATTCTTTGTCTTTAGAAGATGAGAGGTCAGATCACTTTTGGGTTGGCACCTTTTTGCCAACACTAAATTTGAAAACAAAAAAGTTGGCTTCAATTTTTGAAAATGATAGTAATATTGTTTCATGGAAATGCTTCACTTGAAGTTTTTTTTTTTAAAGTTGCTCTTAACGTCGCTCTGAGACAGACAGCTCTTATGGCGTCGATGGGATAGGTAAGGGTTAGGAGTAGGAAGGAAGCGGCCATGGCTTTTATTAAGGTACAGCTGCAGCATTTGCGTGGTGTAAAAATGGGAAACAATGGGAAAACCATCTTCAGGGCTGCGGACAGTGAGGTTCGAACCCATTATCTCCCCAATGCAAGCTCACAGCTGCGCATCCCTAACTGCACAGCCAACTTGCTTGGTCAACATGGTTTTTCCGTAAATAAAGAAATTATAAAAGAGAACATGCTACAAGAATTCCTTGTAGCACAAAAAAGAATACGTGATGCTATTTCAAACCTCGCTGGAGTTGAAAAGGTTTTCATTAATAAGACCATGCTCTCCTTGCTGCAAGGAATGCTCAAGCTTTGTATGTTCAAAATCTAAAGAAAAATATGAAGCATCAGAAGTTGAAGATTCCTTGAAAAAAAAAGAAGGAAGGCTGCTTTGTTGCTGAAAGAATTAGATGATAAGAAGAGCAGGGCGATGGCAGAAGCTCGACAGTCTTTGGTGGCTATAGATGAAGAAATTTCCTCACTGAAGCAGTAATGGTATTCATTTTGTTAAAATCTAAAAGTGAATTAAATTGGATTAAATTAAACTTCAAATTTTAAAATTTAATATGCATATTAATTGCTCATTTATTTTTTGGATGTTAAGTTTTCAAAATATATTTCAGTATTACTGTTATAGCTGGAAACTTCATTTTTAATTTTATGTGTAGTCATTGTGTGTCATGGAAAGAATTGTTTTTGTCCCTGGAAAACAAGGAAATCTCACAGAATTTTAAAATTTGAATTTGGTGGATACTCTGTAGGTACATACATACATACATACATACATACATACATACATACATACATACATACATACATACATACATACATACATACATACATACATACATACATACATACACACATACAGTCAAAACTGGTTAGGATGTTTTTGTGGGGACCCAAAAAGATAACGTCCTAAATAGGAAACATGCTAAAAAATGAAAAACAATCTGTTTAATTTAAGGTTAGATTTGAACATAAAAATAATTATGATGAAAACAGAGAAACAAGTGTTTACAATTATAAATAATGAAATAATACATTTTAAGAACACCAACAAAGCAAAACATCAAGGAAAAACATTTTTAGAGACGCAAACTATACACGTCGCTTACAATTATGTTTAAAGTTATTGTAGGGATGTCCAACATCTGAGCTATTTGCACACATTTCTTGTGTGGATTAGCATCTGCATTCTCAATACTTTTTCATCATTTGTAAAATATGGTATCGAGCTTGCTGCTTCTAATTTATGTACATGTTACACAATTAACTTCTCTCTCTCTCTTTTTTTTTTTTTTTCCAGCTGTGAGTTTGGTTGGCAGTAACTCTCCATTCTTCACGTTTCAGTTTGTAGTATGAATAACATCTCGTGTCATCTAATATTTGCGTCATGTACTCTAATCTTGATCGTTGTCTATTATTTTTTTCCTCCAAGGAACCGTCTATTATTTTCTTCAATAACCCATCATCCCTATTAGATGATCCTGCCGTCTTTTTATTTGTGTCGTAAAACACCTCTTCATTCGTGACTCAAGCTCGTTGCAGCTGTAGGCTAACACGCTAGTGCCATGAAATGAAGTTCTCTACAAAATCTTCACCCAGGCCAGTCGTCGCTCGTGCATCGTGCACGCAACGTGGCCAGGAACGCTAATTTAAATTTCTTATGGTGGGAATACTACGAACATACTAAAGAGTGACATAAATGTGCTCTCCAGGTTTCTTTCGCATGTATTTAATAGATACGCACGAGGGCGAAACGTTGGCATCCAGGAATGAGTTGGCTGGAGTATTTATAATGTCCAATAAAGGACCATAATATTGGTATTGTATTTAATAGGACATCAATTAAACACCAACACGTCACCTGTATACAAACGTACAGTAGGCCTAATTTACTTACAGTGGAACCTTGGATTGTAAGCATAATTTGTTCTGGTAACATGCTTGTAATCCAAAGCGCTCATATATCAAAGCAAATTTTCCCATAAGAAACAATTAAAGCGTGGATGATTCGTCCTCAACACAAAAATTTATTTGCATACCATTTCTAAAACAAAATATAACGTAAAAAAATTAAACTGCACTTTACATTACAATAGAATCATTGTTGGTGTGAGGTAGACAAGAGATGACATGAGAAGAGTTACTCTGTAGCACAAAATGCACTAATGGAATCACTGCTAACCGTTGGCTCACTGGAATTGTTTTCTTTTCATGCAACTTTAACGAGAAACCTATCCAATGACAGTTTCTTTTGCCTCTTTTTGAGAATTTCACGAAAACGTGACATTGCATTGTCATTGAACAGATTTATCACTTGCACTGCTACAGTCTTATTCGGATGGTGATTTTTACAAAATTTTGCACCGTTTCCCACATTTTGCACTTCTCCCGAATCTCAGTTGAAGTGAGAGATTCCATTGACTTTTCCTTCTCGTTTTCCCCAGATGAGATCTCCTCCATAACCCTCTCCTGTTGTTCACGATGCAGGTCCTTCAGTTCATTTGTGGTCAGTTCCTGGCTATGTTCTTCCACCAGCTCTTGAATGTCCACGTCATTCACCTCCAGCCCCATGGTCTTCGTCGACAAATTTCATCGACAAATGGAGGCTCATTTTCTCCAACAATCCCCTCAAAGTCACGTCCAAGAACACAGTCAGGTCACAGCTTTCCCCAAGCGGAAGTGAGAGTTCTCTTGGTGACCCCATCCCAGGCTTTATTGATGACCTTCAGGCAGTTCACGACGTAGAAATGATTTCTCCAAAACTCTCGGAGGGTAAGGTTTGTTCCTTTGGTCACTTCGAAGCATCACTGAAATAGTGCTTTGGTGTATAGTTTCTTGAAGTTCGATATGACGTGCTGATCCATAGCCTGGAGTAGTGTTGGGAGGAACTTAACCTTAACGGACTTGAATTCCTCCAGTAAGTTGTCTTTGAGGCCTGGAGGATGAGCAGGAGCATTGTCCATAACTAGCAAGACTTCGAGGGGCAGATTATTTTCTGAAAGGTATTTTTTTCACTACAGGATCAAAGACCTCGTTCATCCATGCAACGAAGAAAATACAGCCTTAGTGTTGGACCTCGACATAACATTTAACTGGCTCTCCTGCACCTTGCATTTCTTCAAGGCTCGTGAATTCTCGGAATGATACACAAGCAGGGGCTCTCATTAGCACACAATCTTTCATGGGCTTGTGACCGGGCATTGAATACTTTTCTGTTGTAATGTAGATCCTCTTCGGCGTCTTTTTCCAAATATGTCCTGTTTCATTGCAGTTAAAAACTTGCTGTGACAGGTAACACTCGGTGGCAATGAGCTTCTGGAACTCAGCAGTGAATGCATCAGCTGCCTTATCATCCGAACTGGAAGCCTCCCCGTGTCTCACAACACTATGGATGCCACTTCTTTTAAAGTTATCAAACCATCCTCTGCCTGCCTTGAAGCTTTCTTCGATTTCTGTGGACGTATGTGTACTGCATGGTAATTTATTTACGAGGTTAACGTAAAACATCTTTGCCTTCTTGCAGATTAAATTCTCGGTCACAATATCGCCTGCTAGTTGCTTATCATTTATCGAAACGAGAAGCAACTTTTCTACATCTTCGAGAACACGTGGCCGTTGCTTTGATACTCTTGTGACTCCTTTTGCTGCATCTACCCCTTTTATTTCTTCTTTAATACTGTGCAAATTGTTGACGTAGACTTGTTATAAAATCTCGCAATATCAGCCATTCTCATACCTCATTCACGCTTTTCGATCATCATTTCCTTCTTAACTTCCATAGTAATCAACTCCTCCTTCCGACTGAATTAATTTTCAGCTTTCTTTTCGTTCACTGTGCCCATCGTTGCTGTACAGTTATAAAGCTAATGAAAGAAAAAAACATGCACATTCGAACAGTGTTGACTATGCGAGAGAGGCACGCCAACTGAAGTCCAGCGCGGGAGATGATTACACACATTCTCCCAGGAGAGAGAGTGGCAGTGGAGAGGGGAAAGCAAAGGCACAGGGGAGGGGAAACATAGGTACACATGATGCTTGTATTGTGGAACCTCACTCGCTTATCAAGTTACAATTTATTTAAAATGTCTGCTCGTCTTGCAAAACACTCGTAGACCAAGTTACTTGCATTAAGAGGTTTCACTGTATGTTGTTACACAATGCACTTACGATCGTAAAATTAAGCACCATTACGTCACACGAGCTCTTGTTGTGCAACCCAAACAAACGCGCCCACAGCAAAGACTGGCTTGAGACTGACGCTCCCTGCAGCTGTAGGCCGACATGCTAGGGCTGTGAAATTAACTTCTCTACTAAATCCTCACCCAGGCCAGTCACTGCTGGCGCATCATGCATGCAACTTGGTCAGGAATGCTAATTTAAATTTCTTATGGTGGGAATATTATGAACACAGTAAAGAGTGGCGTAAATGTGCTACCCAGGTTTCTTTAACATGTATTTAATAGGACATGGACTGGGACTTTGGAATAATGGCATAATAACCAGGGAAACGCACTAGAGAGGGACGTCTTAACCAGTTTCGACTGTACATACATACGTTACAGACTTGTGCCTTTCACTGTTCAGTCTGCAAGTCTCTGTGAATTTACTAAACACCTCCACAAACCTCTATTTGTAACTAGCTCTGTGGCCATTTTTAGTTCCCTACTTCTTATCTTTGTCATTAGAAGCCAAGTCTAACCATTGTTGTCTTGGTCTCCCTCTACTTCTTTTACCCTCCATGACCAACTCCATTACTCTCCTAGGTAACGTATCTTCCTCGGTTCGCCTCACATTGACCCAACCACCAAAGCTTGTTTATGCACACAGCTTTTGTAACAAGTTCATTCCTAACTTAGCCTTTCTCCTCATTCTGAGTATCCTCGTGCCGTCAAACTTCTGTTTGTACCAGCAGTCATTCTCACTATTTTCATGTCTGTTACTTGTAACTTCCTGAGTCAACCCAGCTTTCACTCCTATATAGCAAAAGTTGGTTTGGAAACTGACTGGTGTAATGATAATTTTGCTTGGGAGCTGACTTCTTCCTTACAGAGTTCTGTTGTTCACAACCAACCGGGCGAGTTGGCCATGCGGTTAGGGACGTGCAGCTGTGAACTTGCATCTGGGAGATAGTGGGTTCAAGCCCCACTCTCGGCAGCCCTGAAGATGGTTTTCCGTGGTTTTCCATTTTGACACCAGGCAGATGCTGGGGCTATAGCTTTGTTAAGGCCATGGCCGCTTCCTTCCCACTTATAGCCCTTCCCTGTCCCATCGTCGCCATAAGACCTATCTGTGTCGGTGCGACGTAAAGCAAATAACAAAAAAAGAAATTCACTGAGTTATTGACAGGAAGTGTACTCTGAAAAAAGTAACAAACAGTTTTGTGTGCAGGTCTTGTATGAAAGATTTTACATTTCCAAACTGCTTGGTGCTCACTTTGTTAATGGTGGGTCTCACTACAAAACATGAGTGTCAAAGCTTCCCACTGCTCAAGAACTCGATTAATAGACTGAAGAAGCGAGAGCCAACGGGTACTGACATATTTAAAAATTTTGTGACCCTCTGTGCCACAAACAGCCTGATATACTTTCAACGTGTTTTGCCTTTTAGAACTCGTATCAAGATAGTAATATAACTGAATCACCAAGTTCTCTACACTGACTGGTAATTGGGCTGCTGCTTTTTGTGCTCAGATGTGTATGAGATGACATGAACAACCTGGGACATAAACAGAAGAATGCCTGTCCTTCACAAATTTGGCAACACTTTTATTTGTTCATATCATTGTGTATGCAATGTCAGATGAAAAAGAAATGCAATTTTCCCATGGAATGGCTAAAGAAGACAATTCACTATTAATAACAGAGAAAATTCCCTCACCTGTATTATCGGTATTCTCTAACAATGAAAATAGAAGATTTGATATTTGGCCCCTCTGAACATTAAAGAAAGAGACAACTATAGGGTAAAGTTCAACTGCAGTTGAATCCATACTACCATGAGTTGCAAAAGACGTTATTTGCAAAAGTTCACTGATTTCCTTTTTTGTCTCCGATGCCCTGTACTGAACTAAAGCAGAGGTTCTAGTTCTTGCAGAACCATATTTCTGAAATATTTTAAAGTCAGGGAACATTGATCTAAATAGATTTCCAGCAGGGTCTGAAACTGATAATGGAATATTTTGCTCCAAACGAAAATTATGTAAATAGCAATTCGGCATTTGTCACCGCAGTTTCATTACTTATTACGAAGAACGATGAAATAGACTGGTTTCGTCATTTTGATTCACCACGTGTGTGATGTTCTTTGATCCTATGTGTCTTCTACAATCTCGTCCACCGTAAGCCACAGAGACATCACACTAACACACACTGCAGAACACGTGGTCTTCACTATGACGTGAAGCATGGCCATTCCTTTGTGTAACTGTCTTGATATTTCTGTAACACTGCTGTCTTCTTAGAAGAACATGCAATTTGACAATTGCTTCGCTTCATTTTACAAAACCAATCACTTCTTTTCGAATCAATGACTAGGATAATTAGAATTGAACCGTGCTAAATATACCACTCGTTCTACGCACACAACAGAGAGAGAGCCAAATGTGTGCACTGGAGAACAGCAGAGCAAGGAATAGAGACTCCTTCACGGCCAACTTGATGAGTCATTCTAGCTGAGAGAGCAGCATAATCTACGTAGCTGGCCGTGATTTCACAACGCTCACGTGAAACAAAAGGAAGTATTGACCAAATATCTGCCAAATATGTATAGTTGCCATCTTACAAACACTGAAACGAGGAGGGTTGACCAGTAATGCTCTAAGGGATTGAACAATTTTTATTTCTTTCCTGTTTTTTGTTGTTGTAGAAATCCATTTTTATTGTGACAATGGTGCTTTTCTGTAATAATGTCCCCTTGGACCGTAATGCCATAATCACGAAGTGAAATCCATAATCAATCCGTAATAGTTGGCACCTCTGCTTAACTAAAGTAAACTCATGTCCTCATCCTGAGGCGGTTCAGTTCCTTTTAGGCATGCCCCCCAATGGAGGTGAGCTGCATGTACCATTTTACTGCATTTCAGCCTCCCTGCCATTCTTTAATCAGTGGCTTTATTGGAAATCGAACTGGGGCCCCAAAGAACAGCAGCTATTATTTTACGCTGGAGAACATTCTTAACTACAAAACACAGTAATATAGCATGACTGAGTGCTTGCAATGCGCGTCAGACATACGAAACCTATTTGTATGATGCCATTGGAACTGCAGTACGCTACAGAGGTGGACACTTCTAACTACGAAACACAGACGTAACGTATAACTTTTATGCACGTTTTCATTGCGTGGGTCGGACATATGAAACTATTCACAAATTTGCATGATGTCACCGGAGCTCCAGCATGGCCTGTACCCGCTCTGAAACAGAATCGTCGACAGTCCTGAAGATAGTTTTCCGTGGTTTCCCATTTTCACACTAGGCAAATGCTGGGGCTGTACTTTAATTACGGCCACAGTCGCATTCTTCCAACTCCTAGGCCTTTCGTATCCCATCGTCGCCATAAGACCTATCTGTGTCGGTGCAACGTAAAGCCACTAGCAAAAAAACTTAAGTGGATAAATTAGATATAAAACCGTAAATCATGTTGTATTTACAGTACTAAGGGTACCTCTCAGTAACTCTCCCACAGAAAGGGTTTTCAGGGTTGTTAGGAAAAATCTGACAGAATTCAGGGCTACATTAAGTACATGCAGTGGAATCTCCTATGGTTCTGAAGACAAAAATGTCATCTTAGGGAGAAGTATGTTTCAAGAAAACCTACACTGAAAAGCAGCTGCTGGGTGCAGAATAAGCTACAAAGAATTTTTTATCGCCGGACTAACAGGTAATGAGCAAATTTTATTGTGTAATATGATATACTTTGGGGAGACAACTAAGATACGAAGTTAAACATAATGATAATAATAAATCACATTACTTCCACATCTTTAGATATGCATAAATGCAGCAACCTTTCCTGTTATTTATTTTTATTTTTTTTCTTCATGGAACTTCTGGCACTATCCAGGCACTTGATAGCATACCTAACCTAAACAATGAAGTCTCTCTTATTTCAATTACATCTGTTCAACTAAATCCTGATTAGACAAATGTAGAGAACAAACATGAAATATACTGAAAAATAAAGGTCTGGCTTTCAATAGCTGGAGTTATCCAAAGAATGCTTCCAGAAGTACAACTCGTAAGATATGCTAGCGATCAACTGGTGGGTTGGCACACTTTCTACAGCATGTCATTATTCAGAAGGGGTGGCTTCTGCTACACACACGAGTATACTAACTGGGAATAATAGAGACCATCTCCAGAAACCATTTGCAAATAGATTCTTACTGTTTGGATTCTATAGTCAGGAACAGAACTATTTTTAAAAGCTTCAAAAAGATGGGATCTTGAACACTTTTGATTGCGGTGAAGGATGATGTCATTCAGGATGGCGACATGCCGGTAACAAGGAAGTTGACAGCACAAGACAACGATAATGCAAATGAAAGCAGGTGTATATGGAGGAAAAAGCAAGTAGGTACCTGATGATTGGTGTAAAGGTGTATTAATACTAGTATATAAGAAAGGTGACAGGAAGGTACCCTGGAATGAAAGCAAGTATCTGATGATTGGTGTAAAGGTGTATTAATACCGGGCGAGTTGGCCGTGCGCGTAGAGGCGCGTGGCTGTGAGCTTGCATCCGGGAGATAGTAGGTTCGAATCCCACTATCGCCAGCCCTGAAAATGGTTTTCCATGGTTTCCCATTTTCACACCAGGCAAATGCTGGGGCTGTACCTTAATTAAGGCCACGGCCACTTCCTACTCCTTGTCCTTTCCCAACCCATCGTCGCCATAAGACCTATCTGTGTCGGTGCGACGCAAAGCCCCTAGCAAAAAAAAAAAAAAAAAAAAAAATGTATTAATACTACTACTACTACTACTAGTAGACACAGCCAGTGCCTGGGCCCTATATTCCCTCAGTCGTGTTTGCCCTGTTGTAGTGTGCGGAGTGTAGCCTCGTGGTGAACGTTGGGCCATTCCTGTAAGAAAAACATGGATATCACTTTCTTCTTCCCCCGGCAAAAGCTTAATGCAAGCTTGTGCAGGTCGGCTCATTCTGGCCTGGGTTCGAACCGGGCTCCTGACTGAGAGATACGTATCTGAAAATCCCTAGCTATCCGTTGCCTTGTACACATGTACGTGGGGGCGGGGAATTATCATTATATTATCATTTAACACAAGTGTTCTTAAACCGAATAATTTAAAGGAAAATTTCATAGCTTTTAACTTCAATCCATAGCAGTCTGCGTGAAGGGTGACCGGAACAAAAGCAAAAAAGTTCCTTTGTCACGCAGGGAGAATGGTCACCCATCGCCCTCTCCATTCATGAGCCAAGGCGGACCGTAACCTTCTCATTACAGCAGCTAGTTCTCCTCCAAGGATACACTTATTATCCCCCAGTTGATTTATTTATTCCATTTATCTCATATCACCGCAGAGATCCCAAGAAATACTATTCATTTGCTCTCCATTCTCTCATCCTTCTTGTCGATTATCTTGAGGCATTATATCATCCGAATTCCTCATTTCATATATGACATCGTAGACTATTTTCGGCGTTCAGCCTTCTCATTACTTCTCGTATCGTATATCCTAGTTCCATGGGCATAGGACTATCATTATCCTTTCTCAACCCTTCATATTTCTCTTCACTCACCGTAAACATTCTGACGGCTCTTTCAAGCACCCGGTACCACAGCACTTTGGTTTCGCACCAAAAAAAAGAAAGAATACTCCCGACAGATTCTGGTAAAAATCAACAATCGAGGAAAATTTGCACATTGTCCCAACGTAATTTAACACAACTGTGTATCTCTGTCAGTCAGAACTCTTCACTAGTGGGCAAGTTGGCCGTGCGGTTAGGAACGCACAGCTGTGAGCTCTCATCCGGGAGATAGTGGGTTCGAACCCCACTGTCGGCAGACCTGAAGATGGTTTTCCGTGGTTTCTCATTTTCACACCAGGCAAATGCTGGGGCGGTATCTTAATTAAGGCCACGGCCGCTTCTTTCCCATTCCTAGGCCTTTCCTGTCCCATCGTCGCCCTAAGACTTGTCTGTGTCAGTGGGACGTAAAGCAACTAACAAAAAAAAGGAAGAACTCTTCACTCTTGATGTTCATGCCTTAATAGTACGTATCAGCTAAGCACGCATTGTCTGAATGACCTGTGAGCTCCCTGGCTATTCTCTACGACAGTCATATTGAACATTAATAGCAACTTCGTGGACATTTTATCCCTCATTCATCACTCACTACTGTTTCCAACCCGCTTTAAGGGAACTCAAAATCTGTTCTCTCCTTGTTCCTCATACTCACTAGCATATTACTAATTATTAACAATAAAACTACCCGTCACGAAGGACTCGTCAGAAAGAAAGATATGGTTTGTCTGGAGAGTTAGCTCTCTTAATTTTACGTTAACATGACAAAAGAAAACTCAAATTCCATATTAGGACTTGCATTATTTACAGCATTTACATATTAACAAAAGGAAATACTACATTATATCACTCTGGTTATACTTTATCATGCTACCGGGCGAGTTGGCCGTGCGGTTAGGAGTGCGCAGCTGTGAGCTTGCATCCCGGAGATAGTGGGTTCTAAGCCCACTGTCAGCAGCCCTGAAGATAGTTTTCTGTTGTTTCCCATTTTCACACCAGGAAAATGCTGGGGCTGTACTTTAATTAAGGCCAAGGCCGCTTCCTTCCCGTTCCTAGGCCTTTCCTATCCCATCATCATCATAAGACCTCTCTGTGTTGGTGCGACGTAAAACAGACAGCAAAAAAAAACTTAATTATGCTAAGAAATAAAATTAAAATTACATCAACTCATCTGTTTGGTGGTCTGTTTTACTTCTACGGGAAATCCATAGAGTTCTACTCGTCCATCCTCTTGGCACTATAGACGAGAGTATCAGCCTTCGAACCTGGTCTGCGACAGTCCATAATCCAGATTGGCTCATTCAACTGCTACAAATCGTTGACGTAATCCAGTTGGTATCAGCTCCATCACTCATCACACGTTCCCTTTGCCTACGACGATGTACAGAATTTACACAGGAGTTTCCCTTGTGGAGGCAGGTCACTCTATTCAAGGGCGGCACGCATTCACACAGTGATTAGGGCAACTCATAAGACTTGAGAACCCCTTCCTCCGAATAGCGGATTGTCCCTGTCAACGCTATTCTACTGCCGAATGTTACGGCTCTGAATTGGATAACACTAATTTATGCCGCCATTGTTCATAGCCGACTCCGGTGATTCATTTATACACCTTTTCTCGCGGCCTGCTTAATTACGCACAGCACTGAGACACTTGGCTAGGCTCGATTGGCTATTGTTAGAGTTCCAAACACACAGTTCACAAAATGTGTCCCCAGGTCATAAAGTTTGTGGTAGCGATGGGCACTATAACTTTGTCTTTAATGTTATTTGCTTTATGTCCCACTAACTACTTTTCAAGGTCTTCGGAGACGCCGAGGTGCCGGAATTTAGTCCTGCAGGAGTTCTTTAACATGCCAGTAAATCTACCGACACGGGGCTGTCATATTTGAGCACCTTCAAATACCACCGGACTGAGCCAGGATCGAACCTGCCAAGTTGGGGTTAGAAGGCCAGCGCCTTAACCGTCTGAGCCACTCAGCCCGGCTAACTTTGTCTTTGTAAGTGGTCAATAGACCATGCTCACCGAGGGCCGGGACAGGCCTTATATTGTCAACTCGCTGGTCCTTGGGGTGGGAGACTCCTTCACGCTGAATTAAGGAAATAGGCTCACTTGATAACTGAAGTTAAAGACCTTTAGACCTTGATTCCTTCTTTCACTCGAGCCAAGTGTGATCGCAGTCCGATCGGGAGTTTTTAACTAATCAAGCTCCCTCCATTAATTAGCGCACTCATGTTCTTTCAAGGGAGGGACGAATTTTAGGCGCAATTCTCGGCTTGGGAGACACGCCAAAATTTGACCTTGGCATACGTGAAACATGCAGGAAAAGCAGCAAGTTTCTTCTGTTAGTGTGGAACCCTGTAACATACCTGCCAGCTTTCCCGATTTAGGCAGGAGATGCCCGATTTTCGACAGTTTTACATGCCTCCCGATTATTCAATTAGTTCTCCTGGGTTTAGCTTACCTTTTCATGAACTTCAAACATTTGTTTTCATATCCCGCCATTTCAGCTTTGTATGCCAGTGGCCGGAAGTCCTTTGCTCACTGGCCGCTTTCAAATGAAATATCGACGTTAATTAATACGAGAAATGCGCGCAAATGTGCTATGTTTATTGAAACTTGTATATCTTGATGCGTATATCGATTATCAGTCTCTCGTTCTCGCATGCTGTGTTCGTGTTCGTTCCGATCAGTCTCGTTGATTCTGGAGACTAGTCACTGGATTTGGAGTCTATTTTAGTACTTTAGTGACAGAATTTCCAAGATAGTGACTAGTGACATTTCTAGAGTTTTAGGAGCCAGTTGGAGACAATTCTGGCGAATTAATTTATTACTTGATAAAAATAACATTGCGCTTAACTTTATCGCGCGGGTGCGTGATGTAATATATTAATGTGTGCATTTGCTAAGTAATGGCACCTAAGTGCATGACTGATTCACACATGTGGAGCATGAGTTCATACTATTTTCGGACGGCTTATCAGAGACCGATCATCTCACTCACATACTTCCTGTGAGAATAGAGATGTGCAACTTTTAGTCTTGTAGCCTCGTGTAGCAGTAGTCGGGTTTTGAGACGATAAGTGTTACAATGTATACCGCAGTACTCCTGTATTGCACAAGACATGTAGAATAAGCAGTTATGATCAATTGTATCTCCTGATTTTTCCTGAATTTCATATCAAAATCTTCTGAATTTTGGTTTTGTAAAGTTGGCAGGTATGCATGTAAAAAAGGCCACACCTCTGGGCGGTATTAATAGACTGTTCATTGCGTCGCGTCTTATCTCCTACTGTCTTACACTTGAGAGCGCTTTTTTCATGGGGCTAGGCTTCAGCCACACCTTTCCATTGTTTGCCGGGCTATCTTTCACGCGTCCGGTTCTGACCACACGCTGATCGAGTCCGGGCATGTTCCTTTTGCCCAACAAGCTACAAGTAACGCGATTTGTGAAGTGATTTTAATGGGATGGAAAGATGCAGATGCTGTCAATGAGCTGTACAGAACACTGTACGGTTTCCTTACATATATATATACTTCCTCCAGCACTCCGTAATAAATAATACCTCTGTCGCATGCGCACACATGTATACATGCTTGCTACATGTGGCGTAGTGTCTGCCAAATTCCACTGGAGGCAACGCTCCAAATGCCTCATCTTCAAGCGTCTCTTGGTCAACGCAAGCTCGTTCAAACTCGGAGTTTCTGGTTTGGTTACTGTCCTGCAAATCCGCAAATAGCGATGTTGCATGTTCATACACACTGATGAATTACCATCTTCAGCATAGTACACTTCCTGGCCGTACCCCAGGTTTCTAAAACACTTGTTGCAACACTTTTAACCGACTTCAGCCGTCTTTCCCAATGTAGTCACTGTTTCCCAGGTTGCACAATCTACACTGCTAGGCCGTGTGCACATACTCTTACCCAAACAGAAATTTATACAAAATATAATGATGCACATATACAATATTCCCTAACTACAAATTCTTCTTACAGTATTATGTTCTTACTTTAGATTTAACATACTCACATGATATTCACTATTTTATATTACAAATTATTTTACGAAAATTTCCTAACCTAAAATCAGGTGATCATCATATACAAACATTTTCTAACCTAAAATCGGGGATCGTACTTTTTACGGTTACAATGTGGAACAGAGAAGTTCCTACGAAATGTAAAGAGATAATGTACAAGATGTACTATGCATCGCAGACTTTGATAGCAAGGAATGGGAATAAAATTCACACCAGTGATATCAAGTTCCTGAGGAATATGGTGGGGAAGACAAGGAGAGACAGAGTAAGAAATGCTGAGGTCAGAAAAGAGATGGGGTAGAAAAATTGAGTGATAGGATGGAGAAGAATAAATTCAGATGGTTTGGACATGTTATGAGGATGGAGGAGGGAGGGATACTAAAACAAGTGCTGGAGGCTAAGATAGAAGTAAAGAATGCAGGATGGATGGACTCTGTCAAGAACAGTATAAGAAAAAGAAGACTGGAACAGAATTAATTTATTGAAGAGGAATGGTGGAAGAAGAGGCAATGGTGGAGAAGTGCAATAACACCCCAACCTGGCAGGAGCTGGACAAGGGGAAACGAAAATGATGGTGATGAATACAATAAATAAAACTGTATGCCCAACCCTTATCCCTTTTCTCTACAGGGTCGAGTATGAAGTGAGATGAATCTTCGCTACGAGTTCTTACGAGCGGATGCCCTTCCTGACTTCAGCCTCATCAGAAGAGTTAATGGGATGAAACGAATGGCGTGATGTAAGAGTAACTAAAACAGACCATTACTACACATGTGGGCCTAAAAGTTACGTGTTCACCATTTATTTTCTTCTTTCTTTTTTAAATTTAGAAATGCTGCCTGCCAACTAAGGTAGCCAGTAACACTCAGAATACAGTGACAAATTTGTGTAGAATACATGTACAAGTTATAGTTTTTTATACACGGAAGTCATTGGACAAAATAGGAGGCTATCGCATATTGGACCCTCCCCCCTACTTTTTGCGGCTATAAAAGCGTGGGGGGGGGGGGGGAATGGGGTCTGATACGTGACGAACTACGGTACTTGAAATGATCTACCTGTTCTAGTTTTGTATCCCCATCCTTCTTCCCTACTGACATCACTTTAGTTTTGGAAATGCTAATTTTCATGTCATACTCACTGCAATTGTTTTTAAATTCCAAGATGTTAAATTGCAGGCTTTCAGTTCAGTCTGCCATTAGGAACAAGTCAGTGGCATAATCCAAGCTGCTTACCACATTTCCACCTAACTGAATCCCTCCCTGCCATTTTATATATTTCAGTAAGTGATTCATCTACTGTAAACAACATTGGTGAACGTTTACAGCATTATCTAACCCCTGTAAGGACCTTGAACCAAGAACTCGTGCTACCATCAATTAAAAAATATATATTTTAACCATTATGGCTTTATTTCTTTATGGTCCGTATTGACTTAAATCCATCTACTACTAAAATCACTGTTAAATATGTAAATTCTGCCTAGTCAATACTATTAACATTTGTTTTGTACAGATCACTAAATGCCGTACATGTTTCGAGAACTTTGTTCGTTCTCTTCCTCTGCGGGTTTCAAATCAACATACGCTTCTTGGACTTGATCTGTCATTATTTATAATATGCAATACTTAAGTCATTTTGAACACCAGCAAGTCCTCTATATAAAATATATGAATTATCTTATACCTAATAATTTAAAATTAAAATATGAGTGATGCTTGTTGTTTATAAGGGCCTAACATCTAGGTCATCAGCCCATTAAAATATATTTATAAAAGTACATAACACTCAATCTTCTATATGCATTGCAATTGAATAATCAGACTTGTCAAATATTAAAACATTTAAAATTACATACAACCCAAATTTTATAAAATACGCGTCTCACTCACTTAATTACTAATAATACTACTGAAGACATAGTTTGCATTTGCCATTGCAAATTCGTTACAGCTCCTTCTGTTGAACAACACCTCCAAACGACTAATCTCTTTTTTGTTGACTGGCTTATGCTTTCTTTACAGTATAAAGTAAAAAAAAGAATAGCATGTCTTATAATCCAAGATCAAAAATTTTAAAAATATAATTTAAGCTGAAATTAAGAAAATTAAAAAGACTTACTGAGCAGACTATTTGTATCTCAGTGATTACATAATGCTGCCCTTGACCTCCAAATTGATCTATTTTGGAACCATGGGAACCATTTTTAATATAAGTATTCTTTGTCCTATAAACTGGAAAACAGAAATAAAACAATAACACATTCAAAACTCACGATGTGTAAATATGAAAAGAGGACATTTTTTAATACACAAAGTTAGACTTGGCTCCGCAGTTGATGAATGGATAAAACATACATACATACATACATTATCATTATAGACTGTTATGCCTTTCAGCGTTCAGTCTGCAAGCCTCTGAGAATTTACTAAACGTCGCCACAATCCTCGATTTGCAACTAGTGTTGTGGCCTCATTTAGTTCTATACCTCTTATCTTTAAATCGTTAGAAACAGAGTCTAACCATCGTCGTCTTGGTCTCCCTCTACTTCTCTTACCCTCCATAACAGAGTCCATTATTCTCCTAGGTAACCTATCCTCCTCCATTCGCCTCACATGACTCCACCACCGAAGCCGGTTTATGCGTACAGTTTCATCCATCGAGTTCATTCCTAAATTAGCCTTTATCTCCTCATTCCGAGTTCCCTCCTGCCATTGTTCCCACCTGTTTGTACCAGCAATCATTCTTGCTACTTTCATGTCTGTTACTTCTAACTTATGAATAAGATATCCTGAGTCCACCCAGCTTTCGCTCCCATAAAGCAAAGTTGGTCTGAAAACAGACGGATGTAAAGATAGTTTCGTCTGGGAGCTGACTTCGTTCTTACAGAATACTGCTGATCGCAACTGCGAGCTCACTGCATTAGCTTTACTACACCTTGATTCAATCTCACTTACTATATTACCATCCTGGGAAAACACACAACCTAAATACTTGAAATTATCGACCTGTTCTAGCTTTGTATCACCAATCTGACATTCAATTCTGTTGGATTTCTTACCTACTGACATCAATTTAGTCTAATTTAAAGTTAAAAACTTCATTATTGTTCCGTATTGAATAGAGAAATAAGATGTACAATATAATAGGTTAGGATCCACCTTTCAATACTCCGTAATAAGATGGTAAGAAGTAGTTACAACCTGTTTAATGGGACCGGTTTCAACACATTTTAAGTGTCATCATCAGCCAATTTTCGAAGATCTTAAAACAACTAGCACATTGAATACAGGCAAAAAATTAACAATGTATCATAACGTACGTTATGATACATTGTTAATTTTTTGCCTGTATTCAATGTGCTAGTTGTTTTAAGATCTTCGAAAATTGGCTGATGATGACACTTAAAATGTGTTGAAACCGGTCCCATTAAACAGGTTGTAACTACTTCTTACCATCTTATTACGGAGTATTGAAAGGTGGATCCTAACCTATTATATTGTACATCTTATCAATTTAGTCTTCGAGAGGCTAATTTTCATACCATACTCATTGCACCTATTTTCAAGTTCCAAGATGTTAGACTGCAGGCTTTCGGCACAGTCTGTCATGAAGACCAAGTCGTCAGCATAGGCCAGGCTGCTTACTACATTTCCACCTAACTGAATCCCTGCCTGGATAAAAGTATCGGACAAATGTCACCTCTTCTATGTTTAATTGCATTATCGTGTTTATATCATATGCACGTTAATGCGATTAAATATAGAAAATACTCTTCAGTGTGTGAACATATGCAAGAGCACAATCATATATTTACAGAAGTAGAAAAAAGACATGAAGGTCCTACATACAGTTCAAAAGGGTAAACTTACGGAAGTTTTGGAAAGGATGTGGATTCATCTGACACAAAAAGAAAATAGCAAATTAAATTTAAATGAACCACTGCATGATGAATATATATTGCATAAATTGGCAAGAACATACGTAGGAAAGAAGAAGAGAAAGAAAATAAATTGATTGTTTAACGTTCTCAATCCACGCCCCAATCTTGTACCCCTGTCCCAATGTTTGCCCCTCCTAATTCAAAACATGAACATCCACTAGCGTTCATTCCCCTCTACCTGCTCTGAGTCCCTTCCCTGCCAATACAAAGAGGTAAGGTTATACTTATTTTGAATTGAGAAGTGATCTGATGGTTAGATTTGTCCAAGACTTTTATCCTTTCATCAACTGCAGAGCCACACAGTGAGTCTGAGTCTAACTTTGTGTATTGATAAGTCTTCTTTTCACATTTACACATCGTGAGTTTTGAATTTGTTATTGTTTTATTTCTGTTTTTCGGTTTATAGGACAAAGAATAGCTATATTATAATAATACATTTATTGCAGCTAATTGCCATATACAAAGAACAAACAAAATCATTCAATGCAAAACTTAAGTAGAGGGATTTTCCTTCCTGCACACCTTAGTACATGATAGCGATCATACTGCTTCCTGCACAAAGCACACATGCATCCCTCATTTGGCGAGTGATACTTTGTCGTGAAAGCCATGCACAGCTAGCCTTGCTGTTACATGCCGTAACTCGTAGTTGGCTTCCTTCCATGTGTTCATCATCGCATCCGTACTGTAGAACTCCAGCCAGATTTCCGATTTCCTTCTCTGATGTTCACAAAATAAACTTTGGTATTCTGGAGTTGTTGGGGGAGAGAATTTGTCCCGTATTACCTCCAAAAGCATCATTTCCCTAGTTAGCTCATACACCAGTCTCAAAGAGGTGAATTTCGACAAACATAGGGCTCTCTTTAAAATTGTTGCTTTTATCTTCTCCACATCCTTTAAGTTTCTTACCAACAGGTGCTGCCAGATACTGGAGATGCCGCAGGTTATTACAGGTTATATTTTCTCTCTGAATAACTTCAATGCTGTCTGAAGGGATATTTGATATAAATATTTGATGTCATTAATAGCTATCACTGCTGCTGTTGATCTTTGTTTGATATGCACTGTGAAATTGGTTCCTTGTTTTTGCAGTGTTATTCCAAGGTATTTAAATTTGTTCACACTGGTTAGTGGTTCTCCATCCAAATATATCACATCACTTGCTGCATGTCTGTTTCCTTTTCTAAAGGTCATAGTAATGGTCTTACTTCTGTTTACATGAAGGTCATTTGTTTTAGCCCACTCTACGAGCTGAGCAGATGCCATCTGCAGAGCAGGTATTGATCTGGACACTAAAATCATGTCATCTGCATACATATAAATGTTTGTGCCTTCTGTCTTCGTTGCCTGTATGACATGTGTTGCGACGTAAAAAAGGAGAAGGCTTAAAGGATCACCCTGTAGTCTGGTCTATTGGATCAGATATTGTGATTATTGAATCGTCTATCTGCACCTCATTCTTTGCTAGGATGTTTTTTACTAGTTGCATTATGGGGTTATTTTTTCCTATGAGATCCTCAATCTTTGATATGACTTGTGTTCGACTAATTGTCTCAAAGGCTTTTGAATAATCCACGAATATAACGTGTAGCCTCCCCTTCGTGAATCTAAATTCTTCATGAATATCATTCTGAAGGCATTCTATAGCCTGTATTGTGGACCGGTTTTTTCTAAATCCAAATGCTCTTCTGGGAGATACTGATCTAGTAAAGCATTCAGCCTTTGTGTTAACAGTTTGGTCATTATCTTCAATAATGTGTATTCTAGTGCTACTCGATATGAATTAGGGTAGCTTAAGTCATCATCGTTGAAGTCCGCCATCGATCTGGTATTCTTCCCTGTTTAACACATTTGTTGAATAGGCTGGTAAGGGGCTCAATGAGGACGGGAGTCAAACTCTTCAAATGTTCATTATAAATCATGTCTGGCCCACGAGCTTTGTTGTTTTTCAAATTTAAGAGTACTTCCTCTATCTCCTGTGCGCTGAACATATCTATTGGTCCGTCATTTTCGGTGCTATCGTTGGGTATGCGTGGTCTCCTGTCCTTAAATGTCAAAACCTGTGTGTAATGAGCCGTCCACATGCTTATGGGAATATTCCGAGGAAATGTTGGTCGTTTCAGCTTGATAACCTTGCAAGGATTGTTTTCTGCCTCTTCTATCTGTCTTAGTGCTGTCTCTTCATAGTATTTCGCTTTAATTTCCCTTATTAGCTTTCTGTATTCCCTTCTTTTCCAGGAGTACATTATTAGTGCTTCTTCTTCTAGCGTGTCTGCAGCAATATGGAGAAGTTCGATTGTTTCATATGTAGCCTGGTAGCAGGACCTATTGAACCATGGCTATTAGTGCATTAGACTCTGATATTACCTGCATGTTGATTTTCCTTGATAATTCCGTGGTTTTAGTGACGATTCTGGTTCTCTCTCGCAGCATCAGTGTTGTTGCCACTGGTAAGTGCTTCCTTGTTTGCTGTGCGTAGAACTGTTTGGGAAATCATTTCAACGTCCTTCAAATTGGAGAATAACAAATCTATAGTGCTACTTCCATTATGGCATATATATGTCTTTTCATTTGGTTCGTTAATCAGGCTTAACCCTTCTGTCTTGAAATATTCCAGAAGTACCTCTACACGATTGAATGATCGTTTATTTGACCCACAGTTTGTGTTCTTTTCGGATGAGGCCTACTTTCGTCTTAATGGTTGTGTGAACAGACATAACTCTCGCTATTGGTGTGCAGAAAATGCTAATGGTGTTTATGAAGTCCCTCGTTATGATAGGAAGATTGGTGTTTGCTGTGCTGCTAGTGCAAGACGAATAATTTGGCCTATTTTTTTCGAGATAGCAGTAAATGCAGAGGGGTACAAAAATAACATTTTGATGCTATTCTTTCTTCAGTTAATAGAAGAAGAAAAATTGCGTAGGTAGTTCAACAAGATTCAGGCCTTGCTCGCACAGCACAAGATTCCCTTCTTACAATCTCAGAAGTGACAGTGCTGGTCTATTTCCTCCTTGTTTTCCAGATCTAACAGTCTGTGATTTTTACTTGTGGGGTAAACTGAAAGGAAAAGTGTATCGAACAAATCCTCGCGCATTGGAGGAACTGAAAGAAAACATTACAGTGGCAGAACTCGCTTGCCTCAGCTAGAATTTGGTTACCAGATACAATGTCTGTATAACCCAGGAAGGACGACACTTCCCGTATCTTTTATAAGGTAAGATTTCATAAAGGATTGTATACACGCTTATAGCAGGGCGGCTGCGTGCGACGCAAGTTCGGCTGAGGCAGATGCCGTAGCGCGTAGTACAAACTCTGTGCGTTTGGTCTGAGTTTATATGAGAGACCCTATGTTATAGATGACACAGGTAAAATATGATGAAAATTTTAAAAAAATATTGGCTCCAACTACTGAAATCTTTTTGTTTGAAGAATGCAATCTTGTTGTAATATTGTAATATTACTCAGTAAGTACCAGCAGTGAGATCTCAAATATTTATCCTTAATTTCCCTGTTGGCTCATGGCAAATATTGTATGAAATATATTTCTGGTATCTCTCTTAGTATTATAATATAATTGAAATAGATCAATTACTATGGGAAGTCTGGCACGTTTTCATTTTGGACTACTTCACTTGGCCAATTTATGTAGATCATAACATTTTTAGACTACTATAGATTTGCTTTATGAATTAACATTGATGTCAACCTGTATAAAGGACTAAATAATTTCAACAGCCATAAATATTTTGTGGGTACTTGTCATGATAGTTTTATCAGCTGGATGTTTGTTTCTTATTTTTAGACGTAGCCCTGGTGGAATGTATTCACATCAGTATTCCAACCAGCATTACACAGTGCACTCACCATTCAATCATCATGATTTTGAGCATGTTGATCAGCAAGAAAGATTGGACCAAGGTTTGTACTGTACCCCAGTAACTTTTATCCTTTTTGAAAAGTATTATTACTGTTATTATTATTCAGACCAGATTGCATACCGTCGTTGTACCTGGGTAAACCACTATATGAAAATGTTGTGGCAGAAATATTGACCTGCAGCACATATACTGCCAAGAAATAACTTGCAACATCCTCAAGGACAAGGTCATTTTATTCACAAGCGATGTAACAGGTAATTCATCATTGCAGGAGTATATGATTACAAATTCACACCAAGTGAAACACACATCTCAGTAAAGGATGCCCAAACAGTAGCATCAATGCACAGTGTACCTCCCTCTGGTGGCAATGCAGGCGTGTATTTGCGCATGCAATCATAAAGGTGCTGAATGGCATCCTGCAATAGATTGTCCCAAGCATCTTGCACCTTTTGATGCAATTTGGCAGTGGTTCTTGCAGGCTCAGGAGAACGCATAATTTCCAGTTTCATCATGTCCCATATGTGTTCAGTTGGCGAGAGATCCAGTGATCTTGCTGGCCAGGGCAGTTGCTATACACCCCGTAGAGCATGTTGCATCGCAGCAACTGTATGTGGACGTGCATTGTCCTGCTGAAAAAGTACATCACCTTCCTGTCAAAGAAATGGCTGTAGCACGGGGACACCAACCTGTATAATGTAGCGGGCACTGGTTAACCTGCAGAAACACCAGCAGTGACCATGAGTTGTAACTGATGGTCCCCCAACACCATGAAACCTGGGTGTCATGGGGGGAGTATGCTGTGGAATAGGCTGCTCACCACGTCTACACCATATACATGTACGTACATCACTTGCATACAGACAGAACTTACTCTCATTCTTGAAGACAACAGAGCACCATTCCCCTCTCCAGTAGACTCTTTCACAATACCAGAGTAGTCATGCTTGGCGGTGTTTTGGTGTCAGTGGTAGCCTGGCCAGAAGCACACGTGATCGTAATCCTGCTGCAAGCAGATTGTTCCCAATGGTCCTTAATGACACAGCAGGTGCAACATGTGACCAGACTTAATTTGTGGATGATGTTCGGTCAGCCACCGCTGCTTGCACAATGCGTCGATCTTGTCGTGCATCTGTACTATGGACGTCCGGAGACTGGTCTACGGGTGTGGGAATGTTCCACAGACAACTGCTGAAAGCAGCGACACACCACCTGTACATTGTGCCCAACACGTGCAGTAATTCGCCGGTACGACCATCCAGCTTCCTGCAGGCCCACAATGCAATCCCGTTCTAATGGTTTCAGTTGTTCAGCAGGAGCACATACAGTAGAATTCCGCTATAACAATTACGACATACAATGAAAATCCCGTTATAACGTCAGGTTTTTTCTGTCCCTTCAAAATTCCTATATTAAACTATGTATTATCCTCCAGTTACAGCGAGAGCCCTATCACTGACACATCCGTTATTATGAGATTGCACGTGTGCGATTTTTTCCGGTACCGATATTTATGCACCCAGCCATTATGTTGCATGCAGTCGATCATTTTCAGTATTGTTTCCTCGCTGTGTCCATTAGCGAGCTCTCTCGATGTTGGAGTCGATTTGTAATATCCATCGACTGCAGTTCCGCAAAGCAAAATAGAAATTTTAGAGAAAAGGTTTCATAATAAATGGTAAAATAACGTGTCCGATAGCAGTTGTTAACTCGTCGAAAATAAAGGCTGAAGCAAACGATCGCTTAATTTTAATGCTAAATACTGCGATTAAGTAAGAATGTCATACACCTCAAGATATGGGAGAGTGCATCATTGATTTCAGCGTTTAGTTTATATTCTCTTGTGCCTGGTTAAAGGTATTATCATGTAAATTTATATTGAGAGGGTTATCATTTCTCTCCTGGCGCTCGAAATATGTTTTTATGATACATATAGTACGGTTAAGTTAGGTTAGGTGACGCTGTTTGGATAAGAAAACTGAAACGTTTGCCACAAAATGCAACCTTTGGTATTGTTTTCTCGCTATGTGCAGTTGCGAGCTCTCTCGTCGACATTCGAAGGCAATGTTGGATTCTATTACTAATACCTGTCATCTTCCTTTCCATAAAGAAAATCAGAAATGAAAGAGGACAACTTGTTTTCGTAATAAATACATAAATAACGTGCTCGTTAGCAGTTTTTAAATCGTTAGAAATTAAGGCAAAGTAAACGATCGCTTAATTTTAATACTCTACACTTAAATTAAGTAAGAATGTGATAACACCTCAAGATATAGTAGAGCGCATCACTGATTTCCGAGGTTAGATTATATTTTTTTTTTGTCTGGTTAAATTTCGGCAAGGCTATTCCCATGTAACTTTATAGCGAGGTGGTTATCACTTTTCTGCTGGTGCCTGATATATGTTTTCATGGTACATACGCAGTTAAGTTAGTGTAGCTGATGCTGTTTGACTATAAAATCTGAAGTGTTTGTCACAAAATGCGACCTTTGGTATTGTTTTCTCGCTGTGTGCACTTGCAAGCTCTCTCGTCAACATTCCAGGGGATGTCAGAGTCGATTGGTAATACCCGTTGACTGCTGTTCCATAAAGAAAATTAGAAGAGAAAGAGGAGAACATGTTTTCGTAACAAATATGTAAACAACGTGGTCAATAGCAGTTGTTAACTCGTTAGAAATAAAGGCTAAGTAAAAAATTGCTTAATTTTAATACTCTACACTGAAAGTAAGTAAGTATGCAATACACTTCAAGATATGGCAGAGCGCATCACTGAGTTCAGAGGTTAGTTTATACTTTCTCGCCTCTGGTTACATTTCGGAGAGGCTATTCCCATGTAAATTTATAGCGAGATGTTATAATTTTTCTACTGGTGCTTGGAATATGTTTTCATGATACATGTAGTCTGGTAAAGTTAGGTTAGGTGACGCTGTTTGAATAAGAAGACAAACATTAGCCACAAAATGCGATCGATCACCGAACAGTATCGTTTCCTCGCCATGTACACTTGCGAGCTCTCTCGCCGACATTCGAAAGCGGTGTTGGAGTCGATTAGTAATACACGTTGACTGCTGTTCTCTAAAATGAAATTCAAAGTGAAAGGAGGATAACACGTTTTTGTAATAAATTCGTAAATTACATGGCCGATAGCAGTTAACTCATTAGAAATAAAGGCTGAAGCAAACGATCTGTTAGTTTTAATGTTATGTACTGAAATTAAGTAAGAATGTGATTCACTTCAGGATATGGTAGAGTACATCACTGATTTCAGAGGAGAGTTTATATTTTCTTGCATCTAGTTGAATTTCGGAATATTCCCATGTAAATTCGTAGCAAGGTGGTTATAATTTCTCTACATGTGCTTGAAATATATTTTCTTTATGTATATACGGTTAGGTTAGGTGATGCTGTTTGAAGAAGAAAATTGAAACGTTTGCCACAGAAGCCTCTGGAGTGACTTTCACATAGTATCGGATTTAAAAAAATTAATGAGTAAAACATAGTGTGGATATCATCCACGAAAACTCGAGTTTTGAACAAACTGATTGCCGTTTCATACCAATTTTAATGTGTATGGCTTCTTCCCCAATTTTTATGAAAAATCGGTTATGACAACAATCCGCTATAACGAGTCAATTTTTGTGAATTCTCACTATAACGGACTTCTACTGTACTAGTCGGCGGGGCATGGTCCTAGAATGAATGTTGAAAACACTGTTCACTTCTAACCTCAGCACAGTTACTGCCTGTAGAGTCAAAACAGTGTGTGCACAAACAGACCTGAGTGCCATCTGATCGCCGATGTCCATGGGAAATGAATTGCTAACATAAATCCCCCTCAGAATGCATATACATCCTGGTGCCACTGATCACAGTCCTCAAGGAAGTTGCCTGTTTTTTTTTTTTTTTTTTTTTTCTGGCAGTGTATATCATCTAGAGTGAGAATTGTTTGAATGTACTCGCTCAGTATTGAACCTTCATTGACAGAATCTTACTGGCCAAAATTCTAAGCTGAAATATTTCACATAGCAGTTTTTGCAGGCGCAACGACTATATCATCTGATAGTTCTCAAAGGTTTGTACTGTACGCCAGCAAATTTTATCCTTTTTAAAAAATTATTATTATTATTATTATTATTATTATTATTATTATTATTATTATTATTATTATTGTTGTTGTTGTTGTTATTATTATTGGTATTATCATTATGAAATTTGATGCCAAAACTAAGAGATCTGAAGAAATTTCCCAGCCTACCAATCTTAAAGACTCATTGACCACATTGATGTTGCCAAAGTCAGGACTTTTTGAAACAAGCCAAACCGAGAAAAGCCACTGGTCCAGTTGACCTTTCAGCAGAACTACCGTATATTGCTCTCAAATATGGAATTCAGCAAGCTAGTTAACCAGACTCTTCAACCAAATCATTGTAGAGGAGCAGACACCAACCGACTCCCTGTGGGTGGGAGACACGGACGAAGAATACACCCACGGTATCCCCCGCCTGTCGTAAGAGGCAACTAAAAGGGGCAACCAAGAGATGATCGAATTAGAACCATGAGACTACTTTTTTAAATTAGTTCCATCACGTGGGGAACACGATGGGTCACCTTTACTTGTGAGTAGTACCACTATGTTAGATACACAATAGGTTTGTGATCAATAGCAACAGAGTGTGAATCAGGAAGAGATTTACAGTACCCGTGATTAGTACTAGTACATGTGGAACATCACAGGCTTACGTTGCCTGTAATTAGCACCATGTCCGGCTCCATAGCTAAATGGTTAGCATGCTGGCCTTTGGTCACAGGGGTCCCGGGTTCGATTCCCGGCAGGGTCAGGAATTTTAACCATAATTGGTTAATTTCGCTTCGTCTTCATCACAACGCACAGGTCGCTTTCGGGCATCAAATCAAAAGACCTGCACCTGGCGAGCTGAACGTGTCCTCGGACACTCCCGACACTAAAAGCCATACACCATTTCATTTTTTTTCATTAGTACCATTATGTGACAAACGCTACTGGTCTGGACATTGCCTGTGATTAGTACCACCATATGAGCGACACTGTGGGTCTGCATTTCCTATGATTAGTACCCACTATGTGAAGAACACCACAGGATTGTACGAGTTCCTGTGATTAGTACACCTATGTGAGGAACACCATAGGTTTGTGTTGCCTGTAAGTGGCGTTGCAATGTGGGAAACATCATAGGTCTGCGTTACATGCGCGTATTACATTACCCGTGAGTAGTACCGTAATGTGTGGAATACCGTGAGTTTACACTACTTTTGATTAGTACCGCAACATGACAAATACGATAGCTCTACTCTACTAACGATAAGTACCATTATGAGGGGCTGATGACCTGGATTTTGGACCCCTTTAGACAACAAGAATCATCGATTCAGGATTGTGCTTCAGAAGCAGTCCCTTGATCAGTAATACTATTGTTTGATGATAGTTTCTGTGAATGTGGAGCATTGCGGCTCGGATCCACTGATTGTTTTAAATTCATATTCACCCATTCATTCTTCGTCATTGTGTTTTGAATTCTGGTCAGTGGATGATTTTGGACTTTTAAATTGTCATTACATTTCGCTTCACTTCTTACCATTAGAAGCCAATGACCTATATGTTAGGCCCCTTTAAACAACAAGCATCATCATCATCATCATCATCATCATCGTCACCAACCAACTGGCCACAGCCATTTTCACAAAGAATGGTAAGTTCTGTCAGGTATGTTAATTACCACTTGGGCTTATTTCTGAGCCATACAATGAAGGTATTTGAATGCATTCCTGACTAATGTATTTGTAAGATTGTTATAACACCATAAGCCAAGCTTTATTTTTAAAAAACTTGAGTGCAACCATGCAATCTATGCTGCCCAGTTCCTCATTGAGAAACACTGTGAGATGAACAGAATACTCTACCTTGCTTTGTTGGACCTTGGGCAAGCCTTCGATCATGGATCAAATGACCTGATTTTGATAACATGGCGCCATGAAGTACAGTACCCTGCTGGTTGGGTGCAGCCACTTTACACAGTCCTGTAAAGCTATGCCCTGACAACTACAGGAGAATCCAATAAAAATGACATTACAGTTAGGTTGCATTGGGGTCGCCCTTATCACCACATCTGTTCATCCCTGTGATGGATACTATCATCACAGACCTGGACTGACAAATACCCTTGTTCCATTTCTGTACTGGCAATCAGAGTTTGGAAGTCATTCAGTTAAAGAAATTAAATTACTTGTATAGCCTTAGTAATTTTTACTTGTAATCGTTACATTCTAGTAATTGGTATACTCGGCATGGAAGCAGAAACAGGGAAAGAAATAAAATGTAATGAAGAAATTTTTATTTCAGTTCAGTTCTACTAAAGCAGAACCAGTAGCTTCACCAGTTCTGGATGTGATACTGTTTTACCTCTCCAGTACTTCCAAAGACATCATACTTATCCCAACGATGTTCTTAAAATTAAACACATGTATTCCTTCATGTGCCTCTTTAGGGTATCTTTTCAGTAAATGCAAAGATGTACTTCCCCCAGAGAAATTGAGGCTTAGCAATGAGAATGTTAAGAACCAACACTAAATTTAATTAACTAGTCCGGCTCCATGGCTAAATGGTTAGCGTGTTGGCCTTTGGCCACAGGGGTCCCGGGTTCGATTCCCGGTAGGATCGGGAATTTTAATCAACACTAGCCAACATGATTTTGCTGTAAAATAGAAAATATGTAATTCTTATGGAAATTGCTGCCGTGATTCCGAAAATGATGCTATTTTTTTCCTATCATGTCTAATTTTGACGCAATTAGGTGTTTTAGGATCTGCATGAATTCGTAAGATGTAATGTTGAGATATGTTCTCTCACAACATTTTTTAGAATACAATTATGTGATTTGATTTGTTATTGTTTGCATTTTATTATAGGTTTATTGCTGTCTAAATGTTCATTTTTGTAGTTGGGGGTTTCCTGTTAAATTCATAACAAACTCCCCCAGATACGTAATAGACCGCAAGGTATGTAGGATTGAAGATAAGACAGTTGAGCGTTTGTCTTTCATCTTAGACCACTTGAATAAATAGACGTGTTAAAAGCCCCAGCTCTTATGCAATGTTTATGATGGACTGATAAAGCAGTTTCCTTTCAAAGATAACAGTGTTGCTTGAGACAGGCTCTTAAGAAGGACCGGTACATGTTTAGTGCGTCTTTTAAAGTTCACATTCATTTAATTGTAGGCCTATTGTGTGTGCAAGATTTAATGTAATTTAATTTCAAATTGATCACTAGTAAGTGAAGTTCTAGTGTTTTAACACCATCATGGCTAGTGTTTCATGGGTGCACAGAAGACAGTGTAAACAGTCCTTGAAAGTTTTGTTACATTTGTGGAGTTTGTGTGTTCGATTCCAAGGTGCGTCAAATAGATTCGTTTGTAAAGAAACTTCATGTTTCTTACTTCAGATTGAAAGTTGGGGATCAAGACAAATCTTTCGCACCTCATATTGCATGCAATACCTGTATCGAGGGTCTACGTTACTGGTATGAGGGCAAACGAAACTCAGTGCTGTTTGCTATACCCATGCAATGGCAAGAGCAAAAGAACCATCATGACGACTGCTATTTTTGTATGACCCATGTTGTCAGTTACAATAAGAAAAGTAGAAACAAAATTAAATATCCGAATCTCAAGTCAGCTCTTCGACCAGTTCCTCATGGACCTGACTTACCTGTGCGTACTCCACCTACTCACTTGAGTGAGGAAAGTAGCAGTTCATTGCAATCTGACGTCTGACTCGTTGGCTGAACGGTCAGCGTACTGGCCTTCGGTTCATAGGGTCCCGGGTTCAAATCCCGGCCGGGTCGGGGATTTTAACCTTAATTGGTTAATTCCAGTGGTCTGGGGGCTGGGTGTATGTGTTGTCTTCATCATCATTTCATCCTCATCACGACGCGCAGGTCGTCTACGGGCGTCAAATAGAAAGACCTGCACCTGGCGAGCCGAACCCTTCCTGGGATATCCCGGTACTAAAAGCCATACGACATTTCATTGCAATCTGACGATGAAGAAATAGATTTCGAGCCACATCAATATGACACACCTTCAGACAAATTCACGCAATCCGAATTGAATGATCTGATACGGGACTTAGAGCTAACTAAAGAAAAAAGTGAATTACATGGTTCAAGATTGCGCGAAAAGAATATGTTGGCACACGGTGTTACATTTTCCTGATACCGAAATCATGACAAAGAATTCCGAAAGTATTATACTCAAGAAGATGAACTTGTATTTTGTACGGATATTTCAAATCTTCTTCGTCAGTTGGGAGAGAAAAGTATGATCCTAGTAACTGGCGCGTTTTTATTGACTCTTCCAAAAGAAGTTTAAAGGCTGTTTTGCTTCATAATACAAATGTTCTAGCATCCGTACCACTTGCACACTCCACAGAATTGTCTGAAACATACGAGACCTTAAAGTTGGTGCTTGAAAAAATTAAATTTCACGAGCATGGGTGGCAAATTTGCGGTGATTTGAAGATCATTGTATTGTTGCTGGGACAACAAAAAGGCTATACATAATTTCCCTGTTTCCTATGCAAATGGGATAGCAGGGCACGGGATAAACATTGGGATACAGTGAATTGGCCAGAAAGTAAACAACTACAACCAGGATCCAAAAATGTCTTGAATGTAAGTCTTATTGACCATGAAAAAATTCTGCTTTTCCACCCTTGCACATCAAATTAGGATTGATGAAACAGTATGTCAAGGCATTAGATAAAAGTAGCCTATGCTTCCAATATTTATCCACTAAATTTCGCTCATTATCAGATGCAAAAATCAAAGAGGGCAATTTTGATGGACCACAGATTCGTAAACTGATGAAGGATAAAAAGTTCACAGACATGATGACCAAAATTGAGAAAGAGGCATGGAACACATTCAAAGATGTAGTGACTAAATTCCTTGGCAACAGTAAGGATCCTCAATACAAAGAAATTGTAAGGAAAATGTTGGTAAAAATTTAAAGAACTCGGTTGTAATATGAGCCTTAAGCTTCATTTCTTAGTTTCACATCTGGATTATTTCCCTCCAAATTTAGGAGCTGTCAGTGAAGAACAAGGCGAAAGGTTTCACCAGGATCTCAAAGATGCAGAACGACGCTATCAGGGACGTTGGGATGTGAATATGATGGCCGATTACTGTTGGTCGATTGCGCGAGATGACCCTTCTAGAGATCATTCAAGAACTTAAAAAATCCGAAAATTCCACGGAAAACGGAAAAAGACGGAGGTGTGAATCTAACCTACACGTAATGTAACAAAACTATGTATGTTTAACCATGTAATTTTTATTCAAGGTACGGTTATATTAATTTAAAAGCAACTGTACAGCCGAAACTAAATAGGCGCTTTATGCTTGAGTTTCATGAATTGCAATATAGATTAAAAATATAATATAATACAAACCATCTACTTGCTTACATAACATTTATGTGTATTTAATGCATGCAAAATATGATTACGTTTCGCAAGCTGAAATTAACATTAATATATCAAATTTAATCAATACTAAGTATCAACAATTTTACGTAAGAACAAAATAACATTTTGTAAAATTGCCACTAAACCAGATGTGATATGCCAAAACTAATTTTTTTCTCGAATTCTGAGTTAAGAAATTCATAAAACCCACCTATTTTCCTTTTTACTGCACAAAAAAAGTTTTTTTTTGCAGGCTAGTGTAATTGGTTAATTTCGCTGGCACGGGGGCTGGGTGTATGTGTCGTCTTCATCATCATTTCATCCTCATCACGACGCGCAGGTCACCTACGGGAGTCAAATCAAAAGACCTGCATCTGGCGAGCCGAACTTGTCCTCGGACACTCCCGGCACTAAAAGCCATACGCCATTTTATTTCTTTTTTTTTTTTTTTCATTAAGAAAAATAAATATGGCAAAAGCAATTGTTTTTATTGTTTAAATGTATCATGTTTAGTCTCTCCTAGTGATGATAGTCACTTAACGTCTCTATGCCAAAAAGAAAAGAAAACCTAGAAAACCCACACAAAGTACAGCAATATCTTGTCCTTGCAAACTTTATATTCTGTGAAAGAAAAATGTTCACAAGATATAAGGAAGGGATGGTATCACCTAATCAGTATATTCATTATACATACAAAAATATGCATTTATATTTCAAGTCACATTACAGTACTAGTTTCGGCCTTTTTAAGGGCCCTCTTCAACTGTTATTGTCTTAAAATATTGAAATGCTAAATGTCATTAACTAAAATAAATATGATGAAAACAATCGTTTTGAATGTTGTAAAATAGGGTCGTTTAAATGACTCGTTGAGCGCTCTTGCGCTAGCAAGGCTGCTGGAAGCCACCCTACAAGGACTCAAAGGAACATCCTGTTTTGCAACTGTCACCTCAATCGCAATAGATACACCATAACAGTTCTCCAATTCACATTTCAAACCAGAAATAACCATTGTAAGGACTAAGGATGTCCCTCTTAGGGCCGGTTCTACCATCTGCACGTCAAGTAGCGCATAACTTGCCCTCCGCGTAAAAGAATATTTCCATTCGACCACTCCCGGGTAGCGCTATAAACATAAATCTTAGTTACCCGGCACTTAAATTATCGGCCACTTCGAGGGTCTCATAAGACTTTACCACTGAGCTCGATAGCTGCAGCCGCTTAAGTGCGGCCAGTATCCAGTATTCGGGAGATAGTGGGTTCGAACCCCACTGTCGACAGCCCTGAAGATGGTTTTCCGTGGTTTCCCATTTTCACACCAGGCAGATGCTGGGGCTGTACCTTAATTAAGGCCACGGACACTTCAATCACATTCTTAGGCGTTTCCTGTCCCATCGTCGCCGTAAAGCAACTTGCAAGAAAAAAAAGAAAAAATTTTACCTGCCGGGCAAGTTTTGATAGCTGAACGTTATTAGTTATTAGCTATATTTCTGGTGACATACATCTTAAGTTAGCTTAGTATATTGATAAAAGCATGATACCGTGACAGTGATCGATATTGTATTGCAGGATTTTTAACATTAATGCCTCCCTTGAGTTTCAACGGTCACACCAGCCTCTCGCATCGACAGCGTCAGGTATACATTTTATACGTCAAGCTTTCGCAAAGAAACTCCAGAAGGATACAGAATCTAAACCTATTTGGAAATCATCTCAAATAGGCTTTAATTTTTTCATTTTAATTTTTCAGTTTTCGGACACCAGCTATAACTTACTTTATGTATCTCAATTACCCTAAGCATTCTCGTAGCGCAATGGCTAATGTGCTCGCTTGGTAACATCAGGTACACAGGTTCGAGTCTTCATTATGCCGAATATTTTTATTTTCATTATTAGTGTTGTATTCATCTGTATGCCTATTTTCATACATTCTTTTGTTAATATATTTCATTGAAATGTTTAATCACAGTATCATGTCTGCTAGGAAACTCGCAACTTCCATCAAAGTTTTGTCATATTCAAGATGACATTCAAAGTAATCCTCTCACATATGGCCAAGCTTAATCTACAAATAATTCGTGGTCGAAGAGTGTTATCAGACAACAATGTTTAATAACGCACCGGTCCAATATAGAAGGCTTCAGCTGACATTTGTTTTATAGAAAGAGTGCGATCTGCAAATAATGCGCTGATACTTTTATGGACCCCAGTGCAAATTTTTTTATATTTGTTGTCTGGTGTTTTACACACCTTTTAATAGGCCTACACGGTAGTTTTTTAATAAGCCCCAGTGGAATTTTTTTTTTGTATCTGTCCTCTCATCTTTTTCATGCCATTTAATACTCTAATCTTTAGAAACGGTAGATAGCCTATATCTTTCTCTGTACCCATACATACACGACGTAAAATGCAGGCATGTTGGGAAAAACCTATAAAGTGTTCACATATCCCAGTTGGATAGTTCTGGTACATGTATTCAATAGGTTTTCTTGCTTAACACATTCTCTTACCTTGTCCTCTGCAGAAACGTCCAAATGAGGTTTTACCGAATAAATTAACTTCTGAAATCAGTCATCCACTCTGCACTGTATTTTGAGGTGTATCACATTCTTACTTAATTTCAGCGACATAGCATTAAATTAATCAGTCATAATATATTTCAGCCATTATTTCTAATGAGTGAACTACTGCTATTGGCCACGTTATTTATGTATTTATTATGGAAACATGTTCTCTTTCATTTTCAAATTGTGTTTATAGAACACCAGATATTACTAATCGATTCCGACATCCCCTTCGAGTTTGAATGTCGACAAGAGAGCTTGCTAATGCACATAGCGCGAAAACTATACCGACGGTGATAGTTCGCATTCAGTATAATTGCTGGAGTGCAGAAATATCCGTAACGGAAGAAATAACCCACG
Source organism: Anabrus simplex (assembly GCF_040414725.1). Classification (NCBI taxonomy): domain Eukaryota; kingdom Metazoa; phylum Arthropoda; class Insecta; order Orthoptera; family Tettigoniidae; genus Anabrus; species Anabrus simplex. The sequence continues at coordinate 678,553,591 of NC_090266.1, forward strand.
CTTAACCACTTGTAGTAACGGATGTATCAGTGGTAGAGTTCTTGCTGTATCCAAAGGATAATACACACCTTAATATAGGAATTCTCAAGGGATGGACAAAAGCTGGCGTTACAATGGAGTTCTAGCTATATGCTGTACTCGCTATAGTGGACTCGTACTGTACTTATATTTTGTATGTATATAACAAGTGTACAAAAAGTCTTTTAAATGACCTTATTTTACTACAAAAAAGTATTTTAAAACGATAACAGTGATATTAAATAACAGTCATATCATCTTCATTTCCCGTTTCCAGCTTCCTGGGTTGGGTTGTGAATCAAGGACCTCCATCGCTGCCTGTCTCTTCACCACTCTTCCTCCTTTTTTAAGTACATCTTCCCCTCTTCACTATGCACTCCAATACTGAATCTGTCCACCTCCTTCGGGCTCTTCCTCGTGGTCTCTTTCCTGTTAACTTCTCTGAAAAAGCTTATTTTTTTGGCATACTCTTTTCTCCCATTCTCATCATATGCCCATACCACTTTAGCTTTGTTATTTCTATCCTGTCTTGAAGTTTCAAGATTCCTGTCCTTTTCCTTATCTCTTCATTTCTAATTCTATCCTTTCTGGTCTTGCCCTCGATACCTCTTAGGAATTTCATCTCTGCTGCCTGTATTCTACTCTCCTCTCGTTTTGTTGTAGTCCATGATTCAGCTGCCTAGGTTAGTATAGGTTCATAATAGGTTGAATATAATACTTTCTTACATTTCTTCGGGACATCTTGGTTCCACAAAATACCCCTTACACTCTGGTAGAAGCTGTTTGCTTGTTGTATTCTTTTCCCAATTTCCTCAGTTATCTTTCCATCTTCTGTGGTCCCATGTGGTTAGGAGCCCGTAGCTGTGTACTCGCATCCAGGAGATAGTGGGTTCGAACCCCACTGCTGGCAGCCCTGAAAATGGTTTTCTGTGGTTTCCCATTTTCACACCAGGCAAATGCTGGGGCTGTACCTTAATTAAGGCCACGGCCGCTTCCTTCCCATTCCCAGGCCTTTCCTGTCCCATCGTCTCCATAAGACCTATCTGTGTCGGTGCGGCATAAAGCAACTAGCAAAAAAGTAGTATCTTCTGTGATCACACATCCCAAGTACTTGAAACTTTTAACCACTTCCAGAATTTTACCATTCAGTTTTATCTTTTCCTCTTCCTTCCTTCCTTCCTTCCTTCCCCTTGTCATTACTATTGTTTTACTTTTCTCTGTGCTTACTTTCATCCCAAATTTTTCTATCTCTTGATTCCATACATCTACTTATTTTTGCACTTCCGTTTCATCCACACCCCATATCACTATATCATCTGCAAACAACATGGCTTTTGTTGCCTGTCTTTCCAATCTCTGTTTAATGTTCTTACGAATTTCATCCATGACTGTGATGAATAATGTGGGGGATAATACCCTTCCCTGCCGGAGACCATTTTCAACTTCAAACCACTTTGTTTTTCCTATACTAGTCTTCACACTACTAACACAATTTTTGTACATAGCTATTATCATTTGCACTTCCACTCTGTCAACTTGTTTTTTTTCTTAATGTGTCCCATACCAACTGTCTGGGCACACTGTCGTAAGCTTTCTCAATGTTGATAAATGTCCTCGCTATGTCTTTTCCAAACTCCCATCTTTTCTCCGTCATATGTCTTAATGTAAAGATCAGGTCAAACATTGATCTGTCTTTCCTAAAACCATACTGTTCTTCTTCTATTTCTCCTTCTAGCTTCCTCCTCAGTCTTCCTTCCAATACTGTCTCAAATATCTTAGCTACATGGGCAATAAAAGTGATCCCTCTGTAGTTATTACATTCTTTTATCGCCTTTTTGAAATATTGGGATAATTAAACCCTTTTCCCCCTCTTCTAGGATCTCTTTCTTCCTCCAGATTATTCTAAATAATCTATACAGCCACTGTAGCCCTATTGGTCTTGCTGCTTTTATCATTTCCGTAGTTACCTAATCCACTCCTGCTGCTTTACCGCTCATCTTTTGTATGGCTTCCTCTATTTCTAACATCAATATCTCCTTTTCTTGTTCTTCTTTCCCCATTGTTTCTTCTTGCTCCTTCTCATCTACCAGTTCACTGTATTTAATATTTAGCAATTCTGAGAAGTATTCTTCCCATCTTTTTAGTATGTCATCTCTTTACGTCAATATCTGCCCTGTTTCAGTATTTACAAATTTTGTATCTTCCTAATTTCGTAAACTATTCTTCACCAAACCATACAAAACCTTTTTACTTCCCTTTATATCCTCCTGTAAAGTTTCTGTGAAACTTTCCCAGCTCTTCCGTTTCTCTTCTTGTGCTATTTTCTTACATACCTTTTTGGCTTCTTTATTTTTCTGCCAATTCTCTGTACTATTGCTGCCTATCCACTTCCTCCAAGCCATGTGTTTCTCTTTAATTGCTTCCCTTACCCTGCTGTTTCACCAAGGAGTCTCTTTTCCCTTTTTTTCCCTGATAGTCTTCCACAGGTGTTTACTGCACACTTTACAAATCCATTTCTGAAACATATCCATTCCTCTTCCACACTGTTCACATCATCTTTGGGAATTGTTCTTCAGATTCTCTTGTTACTTTTCCCTTATTTCTTTCTCTTTTAAGTTCTATCCCTTTATTTTTCTTTCCCTTTTTTTCTATTAAATTCGTTATTTTACCAATTCTTAATTTGGCTACCACCACTTTATGGTCTCCTTCGAAATCGGCTCTTAGCATTGCTGTCACATCTTCCAGTTGTCTACGTTTCTCCTTCTCCACCAGAATAAGATCTTTGTCTTTCTATTTCTCCAACTATATCTAGTTAATTTTTTGTGAGTTCTTTTTTCTAAACCATGTATTGCCAACAATTAATCCATTCCTTCTATAAAAATCTATTACCAAATCTCCATCTTGGTTTCCATAACTATAGGGACCAATTATCTCTTCTTTTCCCTGTCTGTCTGTTCCAACATGTGCATTTATGTCTCCCATTATTACAACCTCTTTGTCTTCAATACAACTTTCCAGTCCTTCTAGAAACTCTTCTAAACATTCATTTGCATTCCCCGATTAGGGTACATAAACCTGTATAAAATCCTTGATTCCACTCTCAAGTCCATGTCTGACTTTAATTATCCTGTCACTGATCTGGTCAATTTTGTCCACATATTGCGCTAGGTCTTCTCTCTATATAACACCACCTTTTGTTGCCATCTTTCCTCCACTCCAATATAATCTATACCCATTCTTCAATTCTTTTTTACCTTTCCCCTTCCATTTTGTCTCTCTTATTCCCATCATTGCTATGTCTTTCTTCTTCATATACTCTTATCAGTTCTTCTACCTTGCCATTCGAAGTCACGACATTGATGATACCGATTCTTGTGATGTCTGGTAGCCCAATTCTCACAGTTCTCCCAGAGCACTGGGAACTGCGCATCACTTCAGGGTGATGCTCTAGCATTTTCCAAGGCCTCACTTCACTCGCACTCATCTTATAAGTAATTTGTACAATGGGTTCGCCACTCCCAACGGCATTTTATTACCTTCTGTCAGGTTCAAATTAGGCTGCCTTTCGTAGCCGCTCCTCTGGAGTACAAACGCTACGCATTTGCCCCTTCCGCCATCTCCACCATACCGAAGTACACCTTCTCCGCCGTAGATGCCGTTGAGGTCTTCACTCATAACTCTGAGCTGGGACCCATACCAGATGTTACACACTGGGTCAGTGTGCTCTGGGACTCGCATAGGCAGGGGCACCACCCTCTGGGTAGGGCTGCCTCCGAAGAGGGTCCCTACCTGCTACCTTCTAAATGACAGTGAACTGTGCCATTTTAGAACTTATGATTCAAAATTATATATTTAGCTGAAGATGGCCCATAAAAAGGCCAAAACTAGTACTGTAATGTGATTTGAAATATAAATGCATATTTTTGTATGTATAATTAATGTATTGATTAGGTGGTAACATTCCACCCTTATATCTTTTGAATTGTAGACTCATCAGTATGGAGAAATTAAATTAATATCACATCAGAAAAAATTTCAGTTATTACCTTAGGACTGGCATTCTGTAAAGTAATTGTGATTTTACTGATTAGTCTACTTGTTGAAAAAGCAATTTGTAATTTTAATTGAGTAAATATTTCTGGGTAATTGTAATTCAGCCCAATTACGTTTTTCTTGTACTCTTCCCATCACTGCTGACAATGTCATATTGGCTGTCTAAAACTAATTTGATCTTCAATGTCAAACCCAAAAATGGAATGATTGATTGGAACAATATGGGCTGCGACTCAACAAAGAGCGAACCAAATGTGATGTCAGACCAACAAGCAATTGGAACAATGCATGTTGATGGCAAGGACTTCAGCAAGTGACAAAATTTAAATATCTTGGATCTATGATTGCTGACAGTAGACACCTTATCAAAGAATTGAAATTGAATGTGAGTATTAATGCACCCTGGATAAATTGGCTAATAAAATTGCAAAGCTGCAGAAAACCATCTTCATAGCTGCCGAAAGTGGGGTTCGAACCCATTATCTCCCAAATGCAAGCTTGCAGCTACATTACCCTAACCACATGGCCAACTCACTCGCATTACGAATCCCAGGTAGTTGTGCAGTCTTCCTTCGCCTTGCCACTGCCCAAAAGTTTGGGGGAAGTGGGTCAGCCTGGTGTTGACTTTGCTGGTATTGTTGTAGCATGTGAGCTCTTCACTCACTGCTCCTCAGTGGAAATAGTTGTTTGTTTTATGTGCTTTTAAAATTACCTAATAATTTGACTCAAGTAGTTAAGTTTCTACACGTGTTACATTTCAAAGTGAAGTGTTATCTGTACCTTTAATGTCGTATATTCATTGTAAGTTTGAGAGCAAACCAAAATTTGTCCAGAGATTGATTGGTAAAAGCTCTGTCGTAAGAGCTAGTAGGAACCTGGTTGGTGATGGAGTGATGCTGCGACTTACAAGATTTGAGCGGATTACATGACTGCTGACTTGGTGTGATAGAATATTAATAATACATACATTGGCTGAAAAAAAAATATCCAAACACCATGAAGGGGTTGTGCTAGATTAACAAATGTTGGTAGGCGTGTTTATACTTCTGAAAGATGTTTCAACAGCTCACTGCGGTTGAATGAGGCTGTATAATAGGGCTACGTGAAGGTGGATTCTCCTTCCGCGCTGTTGCAGAACGACTTGGCAGGAATGTCTCCACTGTGCATGCCTGCTGGCAGCAGTGGTTACGAGAAGGTACACTCGCAAGAAGACCGTGCTCCGGACATCCCTGTGGCACCACAGAAATGGAGGACCGCTGTATTTGGTGTATGGCTGTGGAGCAGCGGACTGCACCTGCAGCAGCAATTTAAGTAGCAGTTGGCACCATAGTGACGTAACGAACTGTTCGAAATCGGTTACTTGAAGGACAGCTCCAAGCCAGATGCACTGCGACGTGCATTCCACTTGTCCCAAACTGCCGCCATCTGCGACTTCAGTGTGTCAAGCGAGTGCTCATTGGAGGATGGAGTGGAGGTCCGTTGTGTTTTTCAATGAAAGCCGGTTCTGCCTTGGTGCCAGTGATGAGCGTGTGTTGGTTAAAAGGAGGCCAGGTGAACGCCTGCATTCTACCTTTCTGCGGCTTCAACACACTGGATCTACACCGGGAGTTCTGGTCTGGGGAGCAATTTCCTATGACAGCAGGAGCACTCTCGTGGTTATCCCATGTATCCTGACTGCAGATGTGTACGTCCATCTGGTGATTCGACCTGTTGTATTGCCATTCATGAACAGCATTCCCGGTGGGTGTTTTCCAACAGGATAATGCACGCCCCCATGTTGCTGTTGTAACCCAAGTGCTCTACAGAGTATCGACGTGTTGCCTGGGCCTGCTCGAAACCCCGATCTGTCCCCGATCAAGCATGTATGGGACATCATTGGACAACAACTCCAGCGTCATCCACAACCGGCATTAACCGTCCCTGTATTGACCGACCAAGTGCAACAGGCATGGAAGTTCATCCCACAAGCTGACATCCGGCACCTATACGACACAATGTATGCATTGAACAGTGAGGCGATTACACCGGTAATACTGGACCAGCATGGCACATTTGTGATGGCTTTTCTCGCGTGGATATTAACCTATAGTCTTGTACCTTTAATCAATTAAAAATGTTACCTCGACAAATATATTGCCAAAATTTCCATATTCTACATTCCTTATTTCATTGTGTTTGGATATTTTTTCCACTTGTGTATTATATCAGCACTCTCAGAATTCCTGTTCGTGGATATAATCTCCCATGATAATGACACACAGCAGGGTTGGTTTTGACAATGGTATTTCCATTCAAAGTATGTTGCTACACATCACTCTTCCATCTCCACGCATGCCACATGTTACTAGAGGTTGGAGCAAGGACTGTTTTAATGAAACTGTGGATTTATCAGCATCACTTGAATTTTTTGTTACAATTTTGTGTCGTCATCTATGTTTTGTTGATATCGCTCTTTCTTCGTGATGTTGATGTTTATGTTTCTTCGGTTTGAATTTTGTTTTGTTGTCATGTTTTAATGTGTGTCAGAATGTGAATCTACAATATCTTTGTTCATGTGTTAATATCTTTGCATTAACTCAACACCACATGCTAACTGCATTTTCTGAATCTGCAGTAGAGATAATTCTCTGTTATCTGTTTTCACTGTGCTGATATCTTTTCATTTACTGAGTACCTTTTGCTACAAAATGAGTAATATCACAGTGTTGATAAGCCTCTCGTTAACTTTTCAGGGGTTATTTTGCTGTTTGTGAAAAGGCCTTTTAATTGTTTATTTCATGTCTTGATGTGAAAGAATGCCAAGTGTTGCAAGTTATGTTTACTTAGTTTAACACCAGTTAGTAGCTTCATTTTTGCTTGTTGTGCATCATACCATGTGCTAAAATAATTTATTCATTTAGTCATTCAACCTCATTTCACCATTCTTTTTTGTAATACATCGTTAGTTGCAAACTGTCATGCTTTTGAGCTATTTTTCAAAGTGATTTCAAATTTATATTAAATTTCCTGTTTATTCCTTAAATAAAAGAGAGGGAGTTAGGGATTGGAATAACTTCAATAAATGTCCAATTTCTTTGAAATCATTTAAGAAAAGGCTAGGGAAAACACACATAGGGTATCTAACACCTGGGTGACTGCCCTAAATGCAGATCAGTAGTGATTGATTGATTGATTGATTGATTGATTGATTGATTGATTGTAATGATTTCACTGTATATTACCTCTTTCACTAGTTCTTTGCCCTAGCATATATCGCACACAGGTGCAGAATGCCCTTTGCCTCTGTCGTGGCATATTATCATTACCATCATCATCGCCTGCTATGGTAGTGTTACAGGATGTGCAGGGTTAATGCTGGTTCAGCAGAGAGGCAGGGAATATATTTAGAAAAACTGTGCTTTTTAATGTTTTATGTTTTATTTCTTGTATCTTATTGACAATAATTTAATACATCTGACCATTTATGCTTCCTGTTGAACCCTTTTTGGCCTGGGATACGAAGCCACAGTGAAAGCAAAGTTCAAGTATCCATGACAACAAATGTGGCAACGCCCAGGGCCTGTGCAGGATTCGAACACACTTCTCCGCACCCTTGATCTTAACAACTGGATCTCCTGGGGTGGTTTGTCCGTATCTAAAATATATATCTAGCTTACAGGCTTAAGGGTGTGGAGGAAATTCAGGACGCACTATTCTACGGCAAAATGAAATTCTTCCATTAGGAACAAACTAAATTTTAATGTCCTTGGCAAAATAAAATCATATTTTAAGATAATATACAAGTCTTTGGAGACCATGCCACCGGTGACTACGAAATACATAAATTAACAAAATAATATTAATTTCCTGGACAAGATGATTGTTAGTCTTTATTCAGATAAATGTATCCCAAACATTATCTATTAAATTACTGTAATTACAAATGCGTCAGCGAAACCTACATGACATTCCCCTCGACACTGGGAATCAAATTACAACTAAACAAGAAAAAACTTGGAACTAGTTGAGTGGTTAATCCCCCTTTACCATTAATAGACAAAACAAAAGAAAAAAAAAAGAAATGAAATTACATATAAAATAGAGTGATCCACTACTCGCGACAGAGAAATACGAACCCAACATCATAACGCGAGTAAAGTCAGAATTTACTCGTAACACATAAACAAATCACTGGCTGTATGAATATATCTGTCCAGGTCAAAGGAACCCGGGCGATTCCACATTGGATGTGCCGGGATTCGAATCATGGTCTTCTGGTATCGTAGCAGGTTGCTGAAAGAAAAACCCTATCTATTTTATTTGCAAAGGGATCCTATCACCTGAATTCATTGATTAATTACCTGGCCCTACGGCAGAACAATTTATTTGTATACGACACAGACATAATGCATTTTACAACTCCTTGTGACAGAGAATACGATTCTGGTCCCGGGTCTGTTTTTACTGTAATACAGTCTCCCCTCAGCCACACATTTCAGAGTGACAGCCGAAACAAATGGGTAGCCACGCCCACCGGTTTTCCTTCACTAACAACTTCCTTCTTTAAAATTCCTGTATGACCGTACACAGTATTCTAAACTTCTCATTCTATTGGAAACAAATCACATGCTTTTAAAATTTCTCATGTATATAAACCGTAACACTACCCTTTGGTCAGACATCAAAACACAACATTAAATAACTAGATCATTAACAGGGATCACTATTTAACTCACAGACACAAGAAATACAGACCCGGGTTCGTGACCTGAGCACGCCGAAAAATAACAAAGAAACAATGCTTTTAAACTCGATAATTAGTCATATAAGAAATATTATACTTCTTTACAATGCAGGGGAATAGAAGAATTAACATAAATGCTTCCTTACGATACTTCTTTACAATGCAGGGGAATAGAAGAATTAACATAAATGCTTCCTTACGGAAACCCCTATCTAAAATGGAGGTTTTTATTCGAATCCCAGCGTTGTTCATCATACATCATACAGCATATCTGTATCCAAAAAAAAAGGTGGGGGGCATGCTATAAATCTACTACTAATTTGGCATTTAAAGAAAAATGTATTGAGTGCATACCTACTTCTAGAGAAAATACATGCATTAATTACACTTTATTTACATGTAGTGACTATAGGCCCACGATATATATTCCACCATCTTAATCTTTAACCTAATGCACTCACAAAGTAAACTATAAAGTGTCTCTTTAAAAAAAAAAAAACTGTGCATATAACCTGCTCCCAAAATAAGCGATTACTGTAACCCAATGGTGAAAGTGGATTAATTACACCGATTCCACCATGATTTCTAGCAAATCAATAACATTAACTCACTCAACAAGCTTCCTTCGCTAAGCCCTGAAATATAATTTTCTTTTTAAAATACATCCTACTCTACTATTTACTTATTTACAAGATACGCATTCATAATTACTAAAAATGGAATGGACTCATCTGAATACTTCATGATGCCTTCTATATGAGCCGCAGGGTGGGCCCATGCTGGAAGACTTTAGCCCTCCATATCAGCAACGATCATTACTGGTATACCAAGGGTCCAGAGCTGGGTAGCTGTTTCTTGGAACGTGGTTGAATCTCTCGTTCTCCATTGAAGACACTGTTACACCAAGACAGAATATTATCCACTCATGAACTTAATGTTACAATCACCCTTTATAGTGATCTCTGGGCTACCGTCACACACAGAAGTTATGCTCTATTATCTATTAACAATAATCACAATTCATTTAAAATGTAGAACTTATTCCATATTTGATCGCTCTCAAAACACATACATTTGTGTACTGTTTTCCGAATACGAGCTTATATCTGAACAATTTCTTTGTATAAAGGAGCTGATTCCGGTGACGAGTGACGTGAAGTAGACTCGCAAGACTAGTTCCCGACTGAGCTGGTGTGCGCCTGCTGCTGGTCTATTTATTAAGACTGGCACAAAATGGCTGACCCTAGACTCCTCCCGGAGAGGATATCAATCTATTCCATTGATATTGCGAATATTAGTGAGGCAGTGCACTCGAGAGGTAGCTAAACGTATTCCATGAATCTCGATTGTGTGCGGAAGCTGATCCATTCGTAAACTATCTTGCAATATCCATAGCATCATCCCTGCCTCTTAAGCAATTGCGGGACTCCCCGCGACAGGCCACATGTTCATTGTATGGCGTGGGGACGCTTTCTTTATGTGATAGTCACTACTGCGTAATTTAAATTCCACGGGATATTTAGCATACCCCGTCCGGACAATCTCTCAACATAATTCCAAAGATGCATGTGATGTCCTTTGTTCTCCTAATAATAATATAATTTGAGATGATAATATAATATCTCCTCACCTTTTCGTCCCGTTAGGCTGGCTTCCCACATAAAATTTCTGTGCGGAATGTTGGCTGTCCGCGATTTTCGCCCCCACTGTATTATCACGTGGTACGGGATCGAGGCCTGCCCTCCTCTGTTCTCGTCACACAGTTATCTCTATCGTATTCATTCCTTGGATGGAACTTCCCCTGGCTTTCAATGCTCACGTGTTTCCCCTCTCGGATCCGCGCGCGCCAAATACAGAACATGTTTAATAAAATTTTGAATGTATGTGCCTGGATCAGTAATTCATGGCTCTGATACGGCACACTGTTAAGTAGAAAAAAGTATAATACAGTATTTTTAAGGAGCTCTTCAGTTATATTTTCTTGTATTGGAATAGGGTGTCCTGAGACTGAAAGTATACTATCTAAAGTAAAAAAGAAACCTCTGGGTAGAACACTTGCAAAATAACGGACAAGAATACCATAACTTGGGATTGAACATCTCAACTTACATTCTCTGGACCTCAGATGGTTGAGATGCTGGCCTTCTGAACCCCAACTTGGCAGGTTCGATCCTGGCTCAGTCTGGTGGTATTTGAAGGTGCGCAAATACGCCAGTCTCATGTCAGTAGATTTACTGGCACATATAAGAACTCCTGCAGGACAAATTCCGGCACCTCGGCGTCTCCAAAAACAGTAAGAGTAGTTAGTGGGACGTAAAATAACATTAACATTGTTATTATTCCCTGGACCTCTTCCAGCATGAATCATAGTACGCCTGATTATGATTAAAGATGCGATAAATGAAGTTTGGTAAAAAAAAAACCCTGTTTATTCTGTGACCATGGCTACAGAAAATGTGAATGCAGAAAGTCATTAACTAACATGTGTTGAATAAATTTTCATTGTTATCTTAATGCATTTATTTTCATGTCTGCCATCTTATTTTTGTCACATAGCTTAATTATTTTGTGCGTTTCACACCATTCAAATGTATGACTGTTCAATGGGCTGTAAATCAGATGTGAAGTTGTGTGGTTGGGACGTAGTTTTCACAAGTGAAACATCACTATGTTTCATTAAATTATTTAATGACTTAGAAAGACGGTACGACTCCTACCACCTGGAAGCATGGAAGGGACAAAAATGACCTTTCACTTGAGATATATTTCTAAGTTCAGTTAAGAATGAAAACAGGAATGGTGATAGGTTTTCTACAATAAAATAAGTTACAATGCTCTTCTTGATCATAATACTATATGCTAAACTGAATAGTCACATAAATCCAGACATACAACAAGTACTCAATAAACTAAATGTCACAGGCAGATATATCAATGTAGGTAAAATAAATAAAATCACTATCTATTTTCTCATTAGTTCTCTTTACATGAGTCTATACTTGGCATATTCTACCATGCTGATACAGTGGTATGAATAGCACGTGGTTAAGTTCAATATTTGTCTGAATCAAGTATATCGCCCTCGAAGTTCACAATTCACAAACATTGTGATAGGTAAAGAATTATTTTCTCTGTTCCAATGCATTTCTTACAGAAAATATTTCTGTGTGATTTGCACACGCGCACACCCTTTATGTCCTCCTTACATTTATTGTGCACTGCCATTTCCTGCATTTATGGGCAGTTTGAGGTTTACTGTCTTTATCGTCATCACCATCTGTAATTTGGGTCCGTTTATTTCTATTATGCGTCCTTGCCTTGGTAAGTTCCTCCACGAGTTGTAATAGAAACTTTCGGCGCTATATCCTGATATTTGTAATTTGCCTGTACAGCACTCAAGCGTTTTCGTACTAAGTCTGGAATGTAACCAAATGTGTGTAATGGCTAGGACATTTGATACACAACATTAACTCCTTACTTAGTTCTGTTGAAACATGTTACTATGTCTTACTTCTTCTTTCTGTCAGTCCCCATGTGCATATTTTGTTGAAGAGAACTGAGAACAACTATGTTTATTATTGTACTTTCCGTGGTAAATGTTCTGAGTTATGTCTTTCTTCTTTTGTACCCAGAAGTCATATTGCACGAAACGATAACCTCCCTTCTTACCCGATTCATTATACCAAGAAGACTGGTTCCTTGGGATTTTTAGCTTTTCAACTAGCTGCAGCGATGTGAAAAAATTGTTGCACGTGACATTCCTTCCCTGGCGCATGAAAGGTACTGTCAACTTCTCTACAACCTAGTCACCCAAACACACATTTTGTGGGCGCTGTTCGTCCGTTCCTAAATAAGGAAATGCATTCAAACTCTCTTCAATCTCCGATTGAGACAAAGAATCTGATGGAGAGGTTTGAGTGGAACTGTCGCCATTTACTTCGCTGTCGTCCCCCCCCCCCCTCTCTCTCTCTCTCTCTCTCTCCCTCTCTCTCTCTCATCTCCTGAGTCATCTTTGCTTAGTTCCTGGAGAACAGCTATTATATCTTCCTGTTGCAAGTTACTTTTATGCTCCATATTTGAGGAATCGTTCATAAAATAAATGCAACCAAGTGCACAACATTTATTACCAATGGAACATTTACATACTCCATTCCTGACTCACGCTGGTGCAGCGGTAACTCTGGGTACCATGTGATATAGAGTGGGGGAAGATGTAAATCGTGAAGGAAACAAAAATGAAGCAAAATTATGTAAATAGGAAGCACATTTTTAAAAAGTCCAATAGGCATCAGAAATGACCCTTCCTTCCTTCTAGGTTAATTGAACTATGGTGACCAAGCTTTTAGGGCTGGGGCATCCAATTTTTCAACAACAGTAAATAAAGCCTAAGTGGTGAAAGGTCTTATAGTGTGAAAAAATTGAAGCCAAATTGCATCAACAGCAGAGTATTGAATTCATAAAAGGGTCAAAAATGATGCCTCCGTCTTTATAGAGTTAGGCATGAATAGAAATTCACAAGACATTAAATTGTAATTAGTGACGGGTGGCAAATTACTGTTCGTTGTAATTTTCACTTATTGTGATGAGGATTGTGTAAAAGTACATAAAAATGTGTTTAATTTGTTAATTAATGCTAAATTAATACATGGGGCACTTTCGCAGTGTAGCCCTCATTCGTTATAGACACAATATTATTGTTACTTCAGTAATAAAAATTATCAGACAATACTTGAGAGGGAGGAGTGCTGCCTAGCTGAAACAGTAAATTCATGCTCTGTTCACCTGGAAGCATGTCTGTTTGCTTCCCTATCTGGAAGTTGAAAATTTTAAAAGTAGACTTCTACTTCTGAATAGTGGCTCTGGAGTTCACTCAGCCTTCATAAAAATGAATACTAGGTTAACACATGGGGACAAAAGGTGGCTGGGCAGAGAGCTAACTACTCTATTCCACTTGGTGCTGAAGTTACGGATTGTGGAGGTCTTTATTTTCCACTTCTTCAGAGGCGTTCATGGCCCATAGGGGCATGGTTTTGGCTTGATCAGACAATATTTACAATAACTTGGAGCTGATCAGAACATACTCTCTACCTGTAAAATGAAAAATAACAAGCTTTAAAATTACTTTCTTTGCATTATTGGTATTGGAGACTTTTGGATTCTAACATTTTTGTTTTTTGAGATAGTTATGAGTTATGTCTTACGTACATTTAACTGGGCTGCGTGTTTTGACAGAAGAACACCAGCCTTCTGATACCAAGTTGGTAATTTCAGTCCAGTGGTATTAGAAGATGCTTGCCAGCGTCGAGTAAATGTCAGGTCAAGGTGCAGCTTATGATCAAGTAAGAGATGGATTACAATATGGGATAGAAAACCAATAACATTATTATTATTATCATTGTATGTATGTTTAGTCCTCAGCCCGAAAGCTGGTTGGATCCTCAACAGCTCCGCCATCAGCTGTCATAGATGGCTTAGGCATCACTGAAGAGGCGTACTAGGGAAATTAGGAGTGAGGTAGTTTCCCGTTGCTTTCCTCACCGAGCCAGAAGTTGCTATTGCATATCAGTCTGCCAAGCCCACTGAAATGCATGCACCAACCGACCCTATGAACAATATTTTCACACCATTCATAGCAGGGACTGGCTGCAGAAGGAATGGCATTACTAGCATCACTCATACCTCAGTCACTTTCATTTTGTCAAAGCGAAGGATAAAGCTGAGACAGATCAATGAAAGTAACAAGATTGCTCTAGCCCATACCAGAAGACATAGTGCACTGTAAACACTAGGTCCCGCCAGCAAAGGCAAATTATCATTATTATTATTATTATTATTATTATTATTATTATTATTATTATTATTGTTGTTGTTGTTATTATTATTATTATTATTATTATTATTATTATTATTATTATTATTATTATTATTATTATTATTATTATTATTATTGGTTTTAATTACTTATAAGTTAGAAGTAACAGACGTGAAAGTAGCGAGATTGATCGCTGGTTCAAACAGGTGGAACAATGGCAGGAGGGTACTTGGAATGAGGATATAAAGACTAAGTTATTGGCTGAACTCGACGGATGAAACTGTTCGCATAAACCAGTTCCGGTGGTGGGGACATGCGAGACAAATGGAGGCGGACAGGTTACCTAGGGAATAGTGGACTGGGTCATGGAGGGTAAGAGAAGCAGAGGGAGACCAAGGCGGCACTGGTTAGACTGATTTTCATATTATTTAAAGATAAGATGTATGAAACTAAATACTTTTACATTAAAGATAAGATGTATGAAACTAAATACTTTTACACAGAGTGAGTGGCTATGCGGTTTGGATCACATAGCTGTCAGCTTGCATTAGGGAGATAGCGGATTCAAACCCTGCTGTCAGCAGCCCTGAGGATATTCTTCCTTGGTGTCCCATTTTCACAGCAGGGAAATGCTGAGGCTGCACCTTACTTTAAGACCATGTTTTGCTTACTTCATCGTCCTATCCCATCATCGCCATAAGACCAGTCAGTGTGACAAAATAAATAGTAATAATGACCTTTATGGTTTTTGGGATGCCGAGGTGCTGGAGTTTTGTCTTGCAGGAGTTCTTTTGTGTGCCAGTAAATTTACTGACACAAGGCTGGCATATTTGAGCACCTTCAAATACTGCTGGACTGAGCTGGGATTGAACCCACCATCTTGAGCTCAGAAAGCCAGCCCTCTGCGTTGGAGTTGCTTAGCCCATTATTATTATTATTATTATTATTATTATTATTATTATTATTATTATTATTATTATTATTATTATTATTATTATTATTATTATTATTATTATTTTGCATTTAAATTGTTATAAGGTTTGATATTATGATTTTTTCTTGGGGATCCTTACTCTCAATTTTCCTTCTACCTTGTATTTTTGAAGTGGCTATATCAACTTTGTAAATATCTGCTTATTATTCCTTGAAATTTGATTGCTAAGAACTTTAAAATTCCTGAGCTGTACCACCCAAATATTCATTACACTGGGAACCGAGTCAGATAAGGAATTGGAGATTTTCAAAAGAAGGGAATATCAAATGATCAGTAAACTTTCATCATAATATTTTATCACGTTATCTTTTTTTCTGTAGGTCACACTGTACCTGGCTACTGGCTAAGGTATGAAAATGATCCTGAAAGTCCATACTATCCCGCTGCTCCAAAATCCTACCATGCACGAACTTTGGAAGATGTAGTGGACGCAATGCCACGGCAACATAATGCTGGTACCAAATCTGATTCTGCTTTGGTCCAGAACTCGTGGCTTAGGGAGAGAGAAAGGTAAGATACAGAGGTCATTCTGTTCTTTTGGCTTTCAGAGAGTGAGGAAAGTTAATGACAGAAGTTCTGTTCAAAAGGCTACTTTCCTTCAGTTACATCCAACTGTTACTGCATCTATTCTGCCACCTACTAGTATCTGTGCTTTGTTGACATAATATAATATCAAAGAACTTTCGTCATTAACAGATTTTCTTCACATGACTTAACATGTAGTATTTGTGAATGTCTTCTAAAGATTGTACACTATCAAGATTTATCAGTAAGTAACCAAAATTCTAGTGTTACCCGGGATTTGATAGCTGAGTGACATCACTTACTTCTCATCCAGGTGGCCACATTTTGAATTCCAGCCATGCACATGGATTTTGTATATAAAGTCATATCCCTGTGGTTCAAAATCTCATGAAACTGTGCATCTTTTAGCTCTGATAACAAGCTTTCCTCTGAAGTCACTGCTGTAGTAATATGACAACTGTGCTGTTTGAACATCAACATTTGACTTAATAGAAACAGACCGTGTTATCTAGTGAAGTGAGAAAATCTACCATTCTCTAGTGGTAATAGACTTCTTTGTTATATAAAGGAAATATCCCATGTGACATAACATACAGTTGCATCTAATACAGTATAACCTAGTGACCTCGATTTAGCATAAACCTACACTTCATGCAAGATATTTCAAGTCCTGAGAATTATTCCTAAAAAGCAATGTAATTTTATATTTGGTTTAGTATAATTTACATTAAAGTAAAACTCATATTTAGCATAAGGAAATTTTGAAATTCTCAAATATTTATTGCTGTTCATTAAGGCTATGTGATCTTAAGAACCTACAAAAAACACATAATAAGTTTTCTAAGGATGATTGAAGCCAGAACTGGAATTTGCTGGTACTTTATAACTTTGCGCTGCAGGTCAAGCCTCGTAGTAGCTCACGTGGTAAGAGCACAGTGGTATACGTGATAGCGGACAGTGCTCGAGGGATAGGGGGTATCTGGTTTGAAACCCACACAAGTATTTTCTGTTTTTATAACCGCCAGTTGCAGGGTATGTGGCAAGGTTGCATACCTAATAGCTTTCAGAGATTGATTTGTTTATTTGGCCCTAAAAAGGGCTGTTGGTATGGTGACGTAAGGTATGGAGCTGGGGTGAAAGGGGCTAGGAAACATGTGACAGGATTTCAGTTATCCACGTCATTTAATACATCACCTGCTCGAACTGATGACCACCGTGGTCAATACAGAGCTGTGTGCGATGTTGTAAGTACCGTCTGGCACGGTAAAACATCTCTGGCAAAACGGATTGGCATCGGTGGTGAGCTGTCTTAGGTGACCAGGACTGGCTGGCTCCTGTGCATACACCCATTGTTTTACATGGTCCCACAGAAAAAAATCTAGGGACGAAAGATAGGGCAATCTGGTGGGCCAGGGGACAGGTCATCCAGATCATCCTATCCATTTAACAGGATGCGTTGAATGGACGTGGTTCCTGACAACCACC
This sequence comes from Anabrus simplex, assembly GCF_040414725.1. Classification (NCBI taxonomy): domain Eukaryota; kingdom Metazoa; phylum Arthropoda; class Insecta; order Orthoptera; family Tettigoniidae; genus Anabrus; species Anabrus simplex. Next base: position 678,571,201 of record NC_090266.1, read on the forward strand.
TCTGCATGCGCTGGAGCCCCATCATCTTGAAACCGCATCTTGCAGCGGTCAAGGAGTGGCACATGTTCCAAGAACGGTGGTAGTTCATATTGGAGAAACCGCAAATAGTGTTCTCCCATCAAATGGTCTTCCAAAGAAATGGGAACCGATGAAGCGATCATCCACACCATACGTTCATGCCTCACTGTACCTGAAAAGATGCCTCTCGTACCCAATGGGGACTATCCACACTCCAGTGATGCATATTATGGAGATTAACGGTTCCATGGTTGTGGAACCGCGCTTCGTCCGTAAATAAGATGGTCGCTTGTAAAGCAGGACCAGTGTCCACATGCTGTAGGGTCCATTGACTGAACGCCACCGGGCTTCAAAATCATTGACGTATTTTATGTGGTGTTGCTCTGGCTGTGAAGCCTGCTGTTAGGCCAAACCATGTTACAGTATATGTTCCACCGGCAGTTCGAATGCACTATGAGACAAGTAGCGTACGCAGTGGCCTCCACGGTATGTACTAGCCATGCGTCTTGATAGGTGTGCTATTTACAAACTGATGAGCCCAACTTAGCACACTGGGGAGAAATGCTGGCAGCCAGGTATGAGTTTGCTGGAAAATTTATAATGTCCAGTAACGGACCAACAATATTGGTATTATAAATTTTCTCGTTGTGGACAAATATTCCAGGTTTCCTTAGGGAATCAACATCTATATCAAGCAAAATTACAACAAATCACTTGTGAAATTTTCCGTTGCTTCACTGTCTTTTAAAACAAGTATCACATTCATAAACTTTTCTATAAAATGAATAATCAACAATGTCACCATTGTATTAAACCTGTACTTTGTCATGGAAATGATTTCTTATACACTTAAACATATGTGCCACATCTGAAAATGCCCACAGTCTTCTGTTAGAGTCAGCTGGATTGGAAATTGAACACTTTAGATTCTTTATGTTGCTGGATATTTCTAATAATTTCCATAACTTTTTATTCGACTGGCTACCATCTGACATGAAACCAATGATTCCTACACCCTTTTGCTCTAATTGTATGATGACCTGAATGAGAATTTTTGCAATATCACCAGGGGTGGCATTCCATCTGGGGTATATTGCTATGGGTTGCATCCAGTTGTACAGAAAGGGAACAAACATGAAAGCTAGAGCATGATTTGCCAGCTGATTCTTGCTTTCCTATGAAATAAATGTTCCTAAATCAACAAAACCATTCACTTTTAACGAATCTCAGTTAAAGCGAATTTCTTCTCTCAGCTTTACCTCATCAAATATCAGCATCCCTTGGTGTTCATGCTCCTCCTTCTTACTAAAAAATGGAGCTATGGCAACCTTAGCATGATCATTTATGCCATACGAGCATTTAAGACCAGGCCGATGAACTTTGATGTTAGGCCTCTTTAAACAAGCATCAAGCAAGCATCATTTAAGACCCTTCACCAATTTTCTCAAATGATCATCAGATGGCAAAGGCAGCAAGTCATTATTCAAGCAGTGCCAATTACAGTTGGAGATTTTATTTTAAAAAGAAGAGAATCCAAGAGAAATTCATCACTATATCTCATTCCTGTCTTATATTTCACTTGACATTTCTTTAACATTGTATTGAGTATAATTTTCTGCTTCTTTTCTGAGAGATGAGAATTGTTTTGATCGTGTGAAACTGCTCTTTGAGTTTATATCTGAAATGGTTGTTTTTTTAAGCAAGTGTAGTTTAGCTTTAGCGACTTTTAGTTTATTCTGTGTTCTAATAAAATTACGTTTCTGATTTTTCGATCTCCTCTTTAACAAAGCAGTTATTTTCCTAGCTTTTGCAGCATCAGGACTATCTTCAACTGCTAAGCATATGGGTTGATCACTGACATTTATGTTCTGATTAGGACTTTTAATAGTGACGTCTATTCGCGTGGATTGCTTCTCCACAGGAAAGTTACGTTTTTTAACTGTCATAGAGAGATAGTTGGGCGGATTAGGAAATATAGGCCATCGCTTCTAGTTATAATTTCCACCGCTGTCTTGTGGTATCTCTACTCCTTCACCATTAACCGTAAATGAGTCTACTTTCATTAAGAAGTTATTGCAAAAATGAATATCACACACTAAACAGTTATGAATCAGTTTTCTATCTTTTCTTCAGACAGCCTTCTCCCATTTCAGGAAAAAACTAATCTCCTTAGAGGGTCTAAAAAATGCCTGCCTGAAGACAATCTGTCATATCGAGATCTGCAGGCGGGTACGAAACATGTTGCATCAATACTTCCCGCACTGAAACACGCTGTCTTCAAGCACAGTAGCAATGTAAACTACTGTTTATAATACATAACACAACTTGCATTATTCGCTAATGAATACGCCAGTAATCAAAATTGCCTAAACCTCATACCAGTGATAATGGAGAGCAGTATAAATTCCATTAACTTGACACAAATGTAACGCTCGCTAATGACAAGTCTCATCTGCTGCCGACGAACAACGCTTGTGCTGCCATTGGTGGAAGGACCACCACTTTCTTCAGTCTGCTTACGGCTGAAAGGAGAAGAGCGCACACTTTTTCTTCTATACACTATGCTAGTGGTAAAGATGGCAAAAAAAAAGGCTGAGAAGATGATATGGTTAAAACGGAAGGCGATATAGACATTTCTGATAGTGAAATAGATGAATTTGGAGAATGTACTGGTGTGTTTGAAGATATGTCTTCTTCTTTTTCTACCGCTTTTCCCACACCTGTGGGGTCGTGGGTGCGAACTGCGCTGCACATGTGGATTTGACCCTGTTTTACAGCTGGATGCCATTCCTGACGCCAGCCCTGTATGCAGGGATGTAATCACTATTGCGTGTTCTTGCAATGGTTGGTAATATAGTGTGTTGTCTGAATATGAAGAGGAAAGTGTTGGGACAAACACAAACACCCTGTCCCCCGGGCCAGAAGAATTAATCAGAGTCGATTAAAATCCCCGACCTGGCTGGGACTCGAACCCGGGACCCTCTGAACCAAAGTCCTCAGTGGTGACAATTCAGCCAATGAGTCGGACTGTGGTTGAAGGTATGTATCGCAAATAATTTGGAGTAGGCCTAAATTGTAATGTTTTGAGTATAACTTTTCAGAATTTAGGCCTAGAATTTGTAATGAAAATATTGACAAGGGACAGAATTTGCCACTGCAAGAAACAATACGATAGCTTGTGAATAGTGTGGTGATCCCAATGGGGGAATTATTTTATCTGATAGGAATTCATAATCAGTGTATTGTAGAGTCATACAGAGAGAGCTGCACAACCTCTTCAGATACGGCTGTAGTTTCATGTTGCTTGCAATCATACTGCAATATCAACATAGTTAAGCCATGTTGGGTAATACTGCAAGGCCCTTTCAATCAGTCATCCTGACTGCCATCCTTGCTACCCGTGAAAGACTGGTAATGTTTTTTGATTAAACATTTGTTATTTTGGTCTTTTGGTCTTTTGACCAATAACCATCCAATAGGGTTCTACCTATGTTTTGGCTATCTGCTTCATTGGGACATGCAATGCCTACCCACCACAATAAGATCACAAAGGTGACTCTGATCTATAGTAAACTAGCTGTTGAAACTGTTGGGTTAGTAATCCCATCTAGCAGAAATAGGTGGCACCTGAAGAAAGAGAGCGCATGACCTTTAACAATAGTCAGTGTGTTATTTTTTATTAGTTTTATAGGCTTAGGACATTGTAGCCTACCACAGCTAATTTTCTTCTGGTTCGGTAATATTAGGGGATCCGAGGACAAGGGAGTCTATTCCACCTCCCTTGATGACCTCCTTTCCTCGTATAATTTTTCTTCACGTTTTCCTTCTCATTTTGATGTTTATCTTAGTTACCAGTATGGGCTGATAATCATGCCGTTTTTACCTCATAAAAACAAGCACAACAACAACAACAACCATCTTTGCCATTAACTGGTTACCATGACAATTGAACAGTGTTTCAACGTCAGCAATGTTCGACCTTGATGGACTTGGCACTCTCAATTTGTGAATACCTTTAAGCATAGTCATGTGCGGTAAATATGTATGAGGCAAAAATGATCAGAAATTGTATTCTGTAACTGTTGTTATGTACAGGTTTTAGATGGATATGGAACAAATATTTCCAGAGATATTTTGAAGTTTGTGAATAATGTAATGTTTGTGAAACACTCTCTGGCTATCCCTGAGCTTCAAAATGCAGAGTTTCGAGAAATTCTGCCAAGCCATTTTCCTGCGATGTGCAGATGGATAAATAGGTAGATAGGTAAGTACATAGATAGACGGAAATTGAAGTGAACTTGCTTTTGACTTTTGTGTACCTGATCTGCAGTAAAAATGAAGCACGAGGTAAATGTTTTGAAGTGTACATACAAAATTGTAATTTTATTTATATAGATTGTAATTGGAGGTTTTCTTTACTTTTCTTATATATATAATGTCATTGCTACTTTGTGAACTCGTTCTACCAACTACCGGTACTGTTCTCCATTGATTTTAGACTCGGAGGTAGAATTTCATTCTCTGTGGTTTCTGTTTCAAAATGTTTTTTTTTCTGTATATGATTAAACTTGTTTTCCTTCATCTTCTCCTTCTTCTGCTTATCCTGTCCAAGCAGGGTTGATGTTTCTGGCAAGACATTTCCGTTTGCCTCTGTCCCAAACATCATTTCTATTAACTGTTTCTCCCTCTGATCTTCATGTGTACCGGGCTGAGTAGCTCAGGTGGTAGAGCGCTGGCATTCTGAGTGCAACTTGGCAGGTTCGAACCTAGCTCAGTCTGCTGGTATTTGAAGGTGCTCAAATATGTCAGCCTCATGTCAATAGATTCACTGACACGTTAAAGAACTCCTGTGGGATGAAATTCTAGCACCTCGATGTCTTTGAAAACCATAAAATTAGTGGGACCTAAAATCAATAACACTGTTATTTATTCTTCATGTATGCAGTCTGTCCATCTTCTGCTCGGTCTTCCTGTCACTTATAACTTCCATCCCCTAGTCAAGCACTCTCTTTGCCACATTGATGTCATTCCTGCACATTCCATGACCATACCACAGTAGTCATCCCTTTTGGACTTCGTTCATTATTTCCGTCACCTAAACACTTTGCCAAGGCACAGGTTCGTACTCATTATTCGGTCACTTCTTCTATTTACACTAACCAGACAGGTTATCACATCTTTGGACATAATAATTCTCTCCCAGCATGTTTGCTCCACTGTGCAGCAACTTGAAACTACACCCAAGCTATCTGGCTTTATTGCCCTTCCATCAAGTTTCTGAACACACAATTCAAAATACCAGTTCTCATTCAGACTTGCTTCTCTAACCGAGCCTGCCCTTGACCTGGTAGCCTTCACACATTTCTTACAAGGGGCAGGCGGGAGGGACTCTTCCAAGTCATCTTTGGCTAATGCTCTTGCTGTTTCTGAGGTTGAACTTGAAGAACTAGCCATAGATGTTTGATTTTGGGAGGTGTGTTGCAACCAGGTGTCCTTCCCGACACCAACCCTTTATATTTTTCTAGGTTGGAGAACAGCTGAAAATAAAATCCCCAGCCTCCCAAACACCAGTCTGTTAACCAATGCAGCTTTCTGTTGAGGTTAGTTACCCAGTCTTCCATTGGGTTGCTCAGCTTAGGAGGGGACACCAAGAGTAGGTTAGGTTTTGGAGTTGGAATGGAGAGGCTGTGAGAATTATCTTCTTCTGAATTTTAGTATTGCTTATGCTGTTAGTCTGCATCTGTGCATCACACTCCTGTTTGTCCAGGTTCCCTGGTATTATGAAGCCCTCCACTCCCATCCAGGTTGATTCCCAGGGTCCTCTGTATATGATTAATAATACCACTTTATAATGACAGATGTTTTCTATAGATTGAATTGATTATGCTTTTTAATTCTAGATTTGGAAGTCTTGGACGTCGAAAGACTCATCCAACCTCTCAGAGTAACAGCAATCCATGCTCAGAAGACTGGGAAGTGGAGGAGCAAGGCTTGAGTCCTCCATACGGCTATCTTCCTGTTTCACATACCGAAGTGAGGGATAATGTATCAGGTCTTGGTGGTGGAGGAGCTATCTTACCAAGTCAGACATATCCTGAACATAGTCTTGGTATGGATAACCGAAGACTGGTTCGCACACAGTCATTAGGCAGTGTTGATACCGTACAATCTTGTGTTGCAAATAACAATGAGATGAGAACTGTCAAGAATAGTTTACAAATGCATGCACAAGCTAGTGATACTCTAAGTAGGAAACAGAAAGAGAAAGAGTGGTATGAAACTTCACTAGATGGTGTACCTTCCTCACCATCACTTTCAGTACAACACTCATATCCCCCTCCTCAAAGGTCTAATGGACTCCCAGTTAGTGAAATGAAAGGCATGTGTTCAAACGATGCTCCATCTTTACATCAGCATAATGAGCTAGTTCCTGATGTTTTGCCCAGTGACCAGACTAGTGATGCTTCAAGTAACATATCAAGAAGTAGTAGTAATGTATCGGCAGATCATCATTCTCACCAGTTGCACTTGAAAACTAAAGTTCAGGAAGTAGTTGGTAATGAGAACTTTGACACTGTTGTTCCATTTGAATCGCCCAAAAATATTATGGTAGTACAAGCAGGGAAATGGCAGCCATACCGTGAAGTAACAAAGCCTTTCGAAATGGCAGATTTCTATAAGTACAGCACTAAATTTAGGAAGAATGCGGGTAGTGGTAACTCCAGGAATGAACAGGTAAATCAACATTCTGGAGAAATAAAGACTCATGCTTCCGATGGAGTATCAACTCCTCAAATTTCTACAGCCTCAAGTGTTCCATACCATCCTTCGTCACATAGCAGTGCTAGTTTGTATTCACAGCCTCGGTCAAGTCCCAGCAATGGATCTCCTACTCCCCAGCAGAAGGGAATCTACCAGCCTCTTCAGCCAATGACATGTCAACCGCTAGATCCATCAGATATAAGGTGAGTGTTCTAGTTCTACCCTACTTAATTTACAAAGATGATGGCATTTATATGCATACAGTAGCTGGGGCATTTATTATTATTATTATTATTATTATTATTATTATTATTATTATTATTATTATTATTATTATTATTATTATTACGGAGATTATCCGTGGAGCAGAAAGAGGTAAAAGAAGGTGCGGGCTTGAATGGGTCTAACTACATCAAGAATTGAATTAAAACTTTAACAAAGGTTATATTTCTTTAGAATTTCAAAAAATAACAAATAACAATATGACAGGTACAATTAGCAATCTTGCAAGACGACTTGGAAAAATCCAAGATTCAGAACTTTAACAATTTTGGGCTTCAAGCCCCTAGTTTTACAATTCCTGAGTTCCTAGCTCAAGTTTACTATTCAAAATGAGAACTAAGTTAGTCAAGGGGAGAAATCCCCTAATTCAAGAGCATTTTCTCCCTAAATTACAATGTCAAGCCTTCCAGAGGCACCCTTCACTATTACAAAACTTTGAAAAAGAGCTAACCGGATCTCAGTTTTTTCCAGCCTACTCAAGGCAACATTGCATGAAAATTTGACAATCTCTGGCCTCTCAAGGCACTATTTACAAATTGAAATGTTATTACACAGAGGTATCTCGTACCCAACCTACAGGGCCTTTGCAAAAAAAGAACAGGATAAATAAACGGCCCGAACACAAACTGAATGGAGGCGAACGCTGCCCTCCAGATAATGAAATTTAAAAAAATCCTACAGGGCTCTTGGCCGATGAAACTGGGGCTAGTCCCAAACTACTGAGGTGGCTTGGATTGAAATAACTTTAATTCATTACAAGGAAGAAAGGTTGCGAAAACGGAGTCACCTCAAACCAAGATGAAGGGGAGCTCGAGAGGGTAACTCACTCTCTATTCCTGATTTACAGTTAAAGATTTTATGAAATTTTTTACATTAGCCGAAAGAAGATTTACATTTTAGAAAAGTTTGTTACATAATTAAAGATTCGGACCTTCCCCTCGGATTAATTGGCGGATACAGCAAGAAAGATAGAATTTATGTGGCCATTATCTTTAGATGTTCTGCTGGCCGAAGAAAGAGGTGCCCCCGTCTCCTGCCTTAACACACACACTTAGAAAGACTGTGATAAAATGACAAGGAAACATGAAAAGCCGCAGTTTATATACCCTCAGGGAAGGTTCGAGAGGATTCTGGGCAAATCCGTGCACACCCTCTCAATTTTATTGGTTAAACTCAAAAGTTACACTCAAAATCAAACAAGAAGCCTGTGATAGGTTGAAAATTAATTACAGAAATTTTTCATTGGCCAGATCAAAACTGTCAGAATGAGATAGAAGTGTTACAAACCTAGAGTTACAAAAATACATATGAAAGTTGAGAAAACCTGCAAACACACAATTTCTTTAAATAACAACTTCCTTTACTTTGCACCAGAGTGCATGATCATAGTTGTTGGTAGTGTCATCTGTGGAAAAAATGTCCAAACTTCTTGATGTATAGCAAAACAAAACCAGGAGAAATTCAATCGGTTTAGGAAACTTCACAATAACTCAATTACTTAATATTTTAGTAGTGACATCTTTTGATTCAAGTTCCAACTTGATGTGTTATCAGTTTCACTTTTTAATCGATAGAGGAGTTTATTAAGGCGCTGATTTTGAATGAGCGGAGTAGAGGTGTACCTCCCAGTACAATTATTATTATTATTATTATTATTATTATTATTATTATTATTATTATTATTATTATTATTATTATTATTATTATTATATCTTTAAATCATTAGAAATTGTGACTAAATATCGTCGTCTTGTCTCCTTCTATTTCTCTTACCCTCCATAACAGAGTCCATTATTCTCCTTGATAACCTATCTTCCTCCATTCACCTCACTGGACCCCAACCACCGGTCAGTTTATATGTACAGCTTCATCCATAGAGTTCATTCCTAACTTGGCTTTTATCTCCTCATTTTGAGTATCCTCCTGCCATTGTTACCACCTGTTTGTACCAGCGATCATCCACGCGTCTTTCATATCTGTGACTTCTAACTTTTTTGAATAAGATATCCTGAGCCCACTTAGCTTTCACTTCCATAAAACAAAATAATTTCTGTATTTATTTATCTGCGCTTTCTCAAAATGAAGGTGAAGAGTGATGTCATGTAAGAGAAGAAGTGGTCCAAAGTAGTACCTGAAGTAGCAGAGTCCGGAGTTCAAGACCCGATGGCGGAAGTGAGTGCCTTGCTCGAGAGAACAATGGCCGCAGAGACCTGATTAGAGCCCACCGGCAGTGATAGCAACTTCAGCATCGTGAGTGTGGAAACCCCACGTTATGACGGAACTTCCCGGGGAACATGCCAGACCAAATACGAGACCGTCTGCGTGGACAATGGATCGACTTCAGAAAAGTGAGCACAAAGCCCGATCGCCCGAGTACGTGGACAGAAGACGCCAAGTACTTTGCAACCTCCAGCCAGGTTTGACCTACAAGGAGGTTTTGGGAGTACTCTATGGGCACTGTGCTGGCCACCAACTGAGTCCAGTTGCAGGAGAGGACTCAGCGCATCAATGGAACACTGCAGGTATTCAATGCTGAGATTGAGCGACCAGGCAACGTGACTGTGGACATGCCATCCCAAGATGACACAAAGTGCGAGGTGGCTGACACCAGCAGTAAGTTATGCGACGCCGAGATCCATCCAGGGAGAATGCTGGGCGGGAAGCAGAATCTCGAGAGGGTTCTGACAATATCTCCGGAGATGGAGGCAGCGATGGCAATGGCACAGCTGGAGGGACCCGCATTAGAAAGGAGCACCAGTGGAGCCCAAACAGACAATCTACGAACAAGTGTGCCACCTGACCAGGACATTCATCTTGGTTCTAAGCTGCATGCTGGTATGAACGTTGAGTTTGGCACCTCAGAAGAAGAAGAAGAAGAAGAAGAAGAAGAACTTCAGTGGTGCGAAGTCTGAGACCTGCGAGCCAGTCACTTGCATCACACTGGTGTACTGCGAAGGCCCTGGATGTAGACGGAGGGTGTGAATGAGGGGTAAGCCAGCGGAGCTTCGACCTCTGTGCGAGGACCTGTGAATTGCCACCTAGAACGAGAACATTGCTGACTGGACCCAGCGCGATTCCCCATGGGAAGGTGATGGCCACCCGATCAAATCGTCTGGTGCCTTATCATGGAGCAACTCTAGACTAGTCGCACTAAGGAGGGGGCAGTGTGTTATGTTTGCTATTTTTTGGAACAAGACTGGAGGCAGAGTGGCCCATTATGGCCCCGTTACCATGCTCGAGCTTCGCTACTCGCTGCACAGCCAACCTGATGGAGAGGGCCGCATGCAGTGGTCAGACCCTGCTGCAATTACCGTCATTGGCTGCTACGTCGTTGGAGGCCTCAGGGGTGCAGAAATGACGAGAGCCATTCTTAACTAGGGGCTGTTACGGGCTTTTGAGTGCCCGATGTATCTCAAAGGGCCACCCTTGTGTATATAAGTCGGGCAGTCTGCAAGGAGGGTTCAGTTTGAGCTCAGCCATTGAACAATGGAGTGCGAAAAGTGCTACAGGCACGGGTTCAGTTCAAGTTAGTTCAGGTTCAGTTGCTGGCAGTGGGTTGAGAGTTCAGTTGGTGTTGTAGTTAATAGTTCTTGTTGAGTTACAGCCTGAGCTGAGTGTACCAGTATGTTGGAGTGTCTGCCTGTAGAACGGAGGTCTTCTTCTCTATGCCTGTCATTGTGTTTTAGGTCTTTTGGGCCAGGCGCTGTGTAGCTAATTTGTGTGCGGAGTGGAAGAGAACATTGGATATCAGCATGGGGCTGTGAACAGTGTTTTACTGGAGTGTGTGGACAGTGAATACCATCCTGGTTTGTGGGACTGATGTATGCAGACTGAATGACAGCAGCAATGAACTAACCGTGTGACTGAGTGAGTCTGTAGTGCTAGTGAATGGAGACTGTGTGATTTAGTGTGAATGAACAGTGAGAATAAGAGAGTGTGAACTGTGAAATTGTGTGTCAAGTACTGTTAATGCAAATTGTGATCTTGTGTATGTGCACGCGCGCTCGCGCGCGTGTGTGTAATTAGGTAATAAATTTTAGATGTCTAATGCTACCAGTTTCTGTGTTTATTTATCAACTCACCAACACTAGAATATTTATAGATTGAGAATCGGCATATGATAATGCCCTCAAAGAACAAGTCTGGCAAGTCTGGTACAGTTGTGCCAAGGCTTGAAATGGATGAAATGAAAAAGTGTGAAATTTAAACTTATCAAAGACAGGGAAGTGTACTTTCATTGTAAGTGTTTACATTTTTTCTGGATCTTCTCTCTTAAAGCAGCAAAAGCAGAAGTAGAGTAATTTGGAGATAGGATGGGAGAAACTGAAAGCTTGATGGAGTAAATGAATAGACTGAAGATTAAGGATCAAAATGAAAAAAGCAAGATAGTGGATTTGACCAGAGGAGTGAGAGGGAGGTAGTGAAAGTAAGGGTGCAGTATAAATTAGAGGCAAAGATACTGAAGTTGTGGAAAACCTCAGGTACTTAGAAAGTGAATTTGTGGAGAATTCAAAACTGGACATGGAAATTAGCAGAAGAGTACAACTTGCAAATGTTTACCATCAAACTAAGGATTCTGCAGGATGCGTGAAATATTTGAGGACACATTTGAGGCATTATGAAAAACAAATGTATGTGACAAATAATGAAATTTATTGATTTAAAACGTGGTACACCGATGTAGTAATAGTAGCAGTATAGCGTCGCTGCCGGGACAAAACCTCCTATGAGAAATATTTTAGCTTAGAACTTTGGCCGGTAAGGTTCTGTCATCTGAGGTGCAATATTGTGTGAATATTGTCAAGGCATTCTTGCTCTTCATAATGTATGTTCTGCGGGTCAGTATATCTCCAAAAATATTATCACATAGGAGGTTTTGTCCCGGCAAGGACGATAGGTTCCTTAAACAGCCTTGAGGTGCAAGAACAATTTCAGTGCAGGATCAGATGTTTTAACATACATGCCACATGGTCCTTAAATCATTATTGATGCTGGACATTACTCGGGAATGGTGGCTTTTAGGGAATCAGTCGTATTATAAGAATATGTATTAGTTTCACATTCAACAATATTCCACACATCGTAATCTAGGGGATTTAGGTGGCTTGATATTTGGTGTGATGTGGCCGTGCAGTTTGTCCGCCATCCTGTTTTGTCCTTGCCTGGCAGACCTGCAGCTTTAATCATGTCAGTTGTAACTTCATCAGCTCGTGCTGACTTACCACTTCTCATCGTATGGAGAGCTTGCTCTACTTCTGTCCCTGTAATTGGGAAATCTTCCTCTATTGTTTTCTGTCCTACATCCTCAACTGAGATCTCATTAGGGCCATTTAGGAGCTTGTCAAAATACTGTCCCATTGTATCCGTGATATCTTTCATATTGCGAACTATATTCCCATCTGCTTTCTCCAGAGCCGTAATTACTTCTTTATCTGATCTTTTACGTTTTACTATTCCATATATCATTTTCATATTCCCATTATATTAAGCAAAGAGCTCTTGTTAATCACTTTGACAATCTTCATACCCTGCCCGATAGATGAAGAATTTATGATTAAATTCCTCCATATGTTGTCCCATGGCAGAAATGTTGCCTCTATGGTGAAATGGTAGGATATCTAGTGAACCAACGTTTTTCTCTTATCACATTTGAAGTTATTCGTTCTGTTGCTATTTCCTGCAAACGGTTTTTCTTGTAAATTTAATACACGACCACATTCTGCACGTTTGGACTAATTTGTCCGATTGTTGTTGCATAAAACACTCTGTAATCCCACTGTTATTTAGTCTCCCATGGCAACACGCAGTGAGATGACAGGGATATGTGCGCAGTGTTCGCATTAACTTACAATGTTTGCCACCTGCAGCGCAGTGGTGCATTTCTCCCATCATTGGCATGGATGGAGCCTGTAGGGCTCGCCCACATCGAGTCCCAAAATGGCGGCTCCATAAGTAACAATTGTGTGCTGACCTATGTAAATAGACCTTGATTTGGTATAGCTCCTTCATACAAACAGTAATTAAATAAGTACTTCAGATATGGTACTATATCCAAACTCATTGCCTTTACTATATCCTCAAAAATCGTATCATTTCCAGCTGCTTTTCTAGTTTCCAACTTTTGTATCTTATTGTAAATATTTTTTTTGCTATCATAGGTAAATTTTAATATTTCATTAGTGAATATGTAATGGCTGGAAATTAAATCTTAATGCAGGCAGCAAAAAAATCAACAGAAGCTGTAATACAGCCACTTACACCTACACCATGCATTCATACACTATTCAGATTCCAGTGTCATTGGACAGGAAACTTGGCGAGAGGTGTAATGAATGAATGAATGTATGTATGTATGTATTTTGAGAAACCAAGAAAATTTGGAAAATGTGTTTTACAAAATCTCTATGTACATACGCCACCAAATGTGGCTGAATGCAGTTCCAGTGGTAAAAGGTCTACTTGGTATGTGATTTCAGAGATAAGGTAAGTTTTGAATGTTTTCTCCCTTGTTCATGGTTGGAACAAACAAACATGACTTTCCCAGCAAAAGCCTTCACTGATACCAATATAAATTTGCAAATAAAATTTGTTCTCAAGATGTCTGGAGGAATGCATTCTCTCTTACATACAGGTTACAGTGGAAGAGAGTGTGACAACAATGTATTTTGCATGTGTACGGTGTGTGAACTCAATTTATTCAGAACTGTGTTCACGGATTACAAGAGAATGATTGTGGTTATCACTACTCTCTTTCAGACAATATTTTGTTCAGAAATTAACATAAATATTTCCAAATATGGAGCATGACTTGATAAAATCTGACGATAATTTTTAAGAACAAAACATGTCATTCTTTGTTTAAAAGTGTGTGTTTTTATTCCCTGTATAATATTGTGTTTTTTACAGGTATGTTATAGTGCAATATTTATATTGAACTTATGTGTTTGACAGACTGAAAAGCTTTTAAGTTGCATTGAGCAATATTTTCACAATGGACAGAGTTGAGCTTGATAATTTACTATTTTGAGTTTTATGTTCACTAACTTTTTGTTATCAGTAAGATAGTTTGCAATTACTATTGTCCAATGTCCAATCCTAAAAACCTCCCCCATATTTATCACTTACCATCTTCCTCCTTCAATGGATGTAAGAAGGAAATGCTTATCTTTCTGGGTCAATTTCCGTTTTTACTATTTCCGTGTCACAGATGTGGGATTTTCCTAAAGAGTATAAATTTTGTTAATACGTTTGCTCCTAATCCTTTTAGACCCTTGCATTACCAAGGAGCTGAAATCATAATTACATAAAATGTTTTGTAATTACTAAATATTGACATCTAAGTTACATTTTTAACATCAGACGGTTCAAATGCAAGAACTCTCATAAAGTGTCAGCTGCAAGTGCTTATAGCATGCTCTGGCACTTAAAAGCATCACCAGCAGTGAATGTGTTAATAACTCTTGTACAATATTTTCTATGTTGTGTCAGTTTCACATGCCCCTGTTGTTATCCTTTCAGCCAACTGGATGGCTACCGGGAGTGTTCATCAAGCTGCTGTTGTAAATTTTGTCACTGTCCTTCGTTTGCTATATTTGCTCATGGTTTTGTGTATGTCCTGAGTGGGTTAACTCACACTCCTTCCTTTTCGCTCATTTCAACTTGATTGTCGCATTATCAACACCAAAGTATCTACAGACTGGTACATTAAATTCACCATGTCACTTGATTGCATAGAAGCCAATGAATCTTAATCTTATGATGGGAATTGGCTATGTTGTATTGGTTATTGTAAGCTTGCATTCAGGAGATGGTAGGTTTGAATTCAACCAGTGGCAGCCTTCAAAATTGTTTTCTATTTCTACCCCATTTTTGCACAAAGTAAATTCTGGGACTGTACTTTCTGTACTTTTATTAAGGCCATGGTTACTTCCATCACAGTCCTAGCATGCTTCTTTCTCAGCATTGTTGAAAAATGTTGTATTAGTGCAGCATTAAGCTATTTTTAAAAAGAAAATATAATGATTGGAAATTGTGACTCACTTGCTGTTTCTCATCATCATCCTCATCATCTTAAACCATCTCCAGTTTCCTGGGTGTGGTATATGAGCCTCCTCCATCTCATCCTGTCCTTGTACCATTCCTCCTCCACCAACTTGTCCCAATCATAACCTCTCAGCAGCACATCGTTCTTAACAAAATCTATCCATTACCTTTGTGGCCTTCCCACGGGTCGTTTTCCTTCTACTTTTCTGTCAAATTCCTTCCTTGCAGGTCTGTTAACTGGCATCCTCTTAGTGACCAAACCACTTCAGTCTTGATATCTGAATCTTATTGAGGAGAGAATCATCTATTCCTACTTCTTCTCTAATTTTCTCATTCCTAATCTTGTCTTTCCTGGTTTTCTGGATCATAGTGCATAGGAATTTCATTTCAGCTGCCTGGAGTTTGAAATTATCTCTATTGGTCAGTGTTGTGGTTTCGAGACTGTATGTAAGAATTGGTGTATAATAGGACTTGTACAGTGTCATTTTTGTTTTCATAGGTATTTGCTCATCACACAGCAGGTGTCTTACCTGGTGGTAAAATTGTGTTGCCTTATTGATTCGATTGTTCACCTCATGTTTTGCTAGGTCGTCATTTGATAGAACGCTACCCAGGTATTTGAAAACTGGAACACTGTCCAGTTGGGCTTCATTTAACATGACTATTGGTTCTGCTCCTTCCCCATACACTTTCATCACCACCGTCTTGGTCTTACTGGTGTTTAAACCATATTTCTTAAAGTCCTTGTTCCCGCTTTGCACTCTCTCTCCCAATTCCTCTTCTGAGTCACTCCAGATTGCAACATCATCTGCAAATGTGAAGGCTTTGATATCTCCATGTTCTTTCCTTTTAATAGATTTCATTACTACATCCATCACAATAATAAATAGAAGTGGTGACAGTGAGCTGCTCTGCTGCACTCCTTTCTTTGTTTCAAACCAGTCCAACAAACCATGTCCTACTTGAATACAACTTCTATTCCCACTATACAACATTTTCACTTTGTCTATGAGGCTGTCTCTCACTTGAAGTTCTTTCATGCATTGCCAAATTCTTTCCCTTGGTACACTGTTTCTCTCCCTACAAAAAATGTTGGCTTCTTGTGAGGTGTTTGCTAGATGGTACAGTTATGTGTCATTGTAACCATTAAGCTTCAGTACAGGTTTACATACTTTCTCCATCAAATATACTATGTATTAATTTGTAGAATTTAATTACAAACTTGAAAGTCATTAGCTGATGACAATGTGTACATTGTTTCAGGAGTCGAGTGGTATCACCAAACATGTCGGTTGATGGGAGGTTGGTGCTTGGAAATGGTGAATCACTTGCCGATTCTTTCTCTACTGAAATGTTGGCTTGGTATCAGGACCAAAATATCCCTCGATCTGCTACTCTTGTATGAGTAAAATATCTCGTCATCCTGGGCCATATTTCTTCATTTTTATATATACAGATTGGTCATAAATGACTTGGAAGAAAGGTTAGTTGTTGGAAGGGAATATTGCAGGAAATAAACTTAATATAAGGACTAGGTAGCTCTGAGTTACTGTTCCTGTAATATGATACGATTCAGTGATGTATTGTAATTGAATCAGGATGCATGTGCTTAAGCGCTGACATTGAGATTGCTTCAATGCAACAATCTTTAAGTGCCCTTGTCAATTGAAGTTTTAAATTTGGTAAAAGACTATTATATCTAGTGTTGATCGTGTCAATTTTGATGTATGTTTTACATCCTGACATGTTTGCTCAGTCGGTTTTGACCCTGTATTTTGTAAGAATGGATAGGTGATCACAAACATATCACCACTTCTTTGCTCAAAAAAATTGAAGAGTTTAGTTTTAACTTATGTGATAAATTATATTGTTTATTATAATAAATTATTTATTTTTCATATTTACTAGGTGGCCCGCCCCTCCCCGTCAGGAAGGGGAATGAAAAATTGTTGATGATGATGTACATAATATCAAGATACGAATGTCATCATCTTTCGATTCTACCCATGTTTTGATTAACTTATTTCAAAAAACAGTTATTATGGCTCAACTACAATAGTTAGGCATATAGCCTGGTGGACTTTTTTGAGGGTAATGATGAGTACGGTACAATAAACATGAGTACATTTTTTATGTATCATCAGTCATTTTCACATCGCACGCCAAATAATGACTTTTATAGGCAAATTATTTCAATTTTCGTAGGGATCTCTAGTTGTTTTGAAAATAAAATTCTGCCCATGTTACTCACTGGTAATGTAACTTTGTTTAGGTGAAAGAATTTTTAAAATTGGTTCAGTAGTTTTCAGATTTATCCATTGCAAACAAATATACAAACACAAATTTACAATATTAGTATAGACTAGTGATATATGAGGTACATTGCTGAAATATTTGTGTAAAAATATTACAACATTGTGACAGATTTTTTCTTCTTCTCCGGCAATTAGGAACAAATTTCTTCTTCATAATTTGTTCTGAACTGTGCAATCAAATGGCTCAAGGATTGTTTGGGAAATTATATATATGTATAAAATATTAATTTGCCATTAGGGTCTGCAGGGATCAATTTGAACATTTGTACTATCTTCTAATATTTTGAACAACTAGCAATTCTTTTAAAAATGTATTTCCTCTCACATATCAATGTATGATTATGCCTGTACAAGTACAGAAAATGTATCTAGAGTGTGTACATTTATGTAATGATTCTATACATACACTAATTCAGCATTACCTACATACTATCAATTGCCTACTTTTAGTGTTTATTTTTATGGTCAGCCAAAATGCAAATGCAAAACTTCCTTTGTATATTTTCCTCTTTTTAAATATTTCTTTATTCTAGTTATTGGTTATCTCTGCTGACTAGTGAGTTCTTGTATAAAAACTTGCCACATCTCCTGCATTGCTGAATGTATTTTGTCAGTGTATTGGATTTGGGTTTGGTGCAAAGATATATATTTCAAGACTTAAATGATAATTGGTTGAATTTTGTACAAGGATGGATATGAACAAGCAGGCAAAATGAGTTGCATCATTGAGAAGAAAGTTATTGAATTTTGTACAAGGATGGATATGAGCAAGACTGCATAGATATATATATTGTATATTTTAAGACTTACGGTACATGATAAATGGTTGAATTTTGTACAAGGATAGATATGGACAAGTAGGTGAAATGAGTTGCATCACTGAGAAGAAAGTTGTTGAATTTTGTACAAGGATGGATATGAGCAAGACTGCAAAGATAATATATATTGTATATTTTAAGACATACATGATAAATGGTTGAATTTTGTTCAATAATGGATGTGAACAAGCCAAGGTGAGAAATGAGTTGCATCATTCAGAAGAAAGTTGTTGAATTCTGTACAAGGTTGGATATGAGCAAACTTAGATGAAGTAAGTTGCATCATTCAGAAGAACGTAGTCCTTCCAGTTAAAGGTGATACAAGGTATGAAGTTATACTGAGATAAAACTAACAGTCTGTTATTTGTACTTTATGAAATTCTGTAAATCGGAAGCAAAGTGCCCCAAGTCCATTTTCAG
The DNA here is from genome assembly GCF_040414725.1 of Anabrus simplex. NCBI lineage: Eukaryota > Metazoa > Arthropoda > Insecta > Orthoptera > Tettigoniidae > Anabrus > Anabrus simplex. The sequence goes on from NC_090266.1 coordinate 678,589,859, forward strand.
CAAGTTTGGTTTGTTCATCTTGTTGTAATAAGTGTTTTGCACTTTGTTTATAGCTGTGTTGTACTATGTCCAAAGAAGTATGGAACAAGATATGCCGTAAAGAAGGTTAATATTGTCCTAGATCCCAATTCCATTCATGGTGCTCTGTCCTTTCACTGACTCCTGCAAAATTTTTGCTTTGCTTCCATTGTACAGAATTATATCAAGATAAAAATTCAGCCTGTAATAGATAGATAGTCTAGATAGTAACATATCAAGTTTTGTATCATTTTGAAGTATATAAATTAATAATTGCCTTGTGATATAACCTATCACAATCATTTGTATTTTAATTAAATAGCATTTACGAAGTTCTGGATCGCATTGTCCCAAAGGCTAGTTCCTTGATATAATGTAGTCATTGAATGATGTGTCGGAAGAGATTAGTTTAAAAAAATTGTTTATTCTTTTTCCGCTACATCACTTAATCTGGGAGTCCTTGTATTGAGTGCAAGAATTCACCCTTTTTTTTTCTGATTAACAGATTCCTGTCTCTACAAGTAAAGGAAACTAATGAACACATAATGCCATACTTGAGATTTGCTGTCTATCTTTATCCAAAGGAAGTAAGAATTTTTTTTTTCTGAAGTCTGGACATTTGTAAATCTCTTGTATCACTTTTCTCATAAGTACGTACCCATAGTCTTACCAGGATTCCTATGTAAGGATTTTTGTAAAATTACATTTCAGTAAAGCCTGTTGATGTTTCTTGATGGACGCAGCATTTTTGCATCTGTCATTTGGCACAAGCCAGAGCAAAATGCAGCTTCCACCGAAGTCGTAGTCTCATTATTTATAGGTATGACAGCAAGGTAACTGCTGAGGTATTGGTGGTGCTAGGTAATGACATTCAGAGCAAAACTAGTGTGTCCGGATGTTACAAAAAGTGCTATTTTTAGGGCTGGTTATGCCGTAGTAGCTCTTTCTTGCCCACGCACTTCGTCAGTATGCCTAGGACATCTCATTACAGCATCACAGTCAGTTTTTACGGTTTCCCTATGACCGTCTAACCTTTGGTGGTGCTTTCTGAGGATCCATTCAGCCTCCGGGCTAAAGACAACAGACATAGAATTACAGAATGTTCAAGAAATTTGTACAGTAAAGGAATTTTGAGGCTAGCTCTGGTCAGCTTTGAATTTACTTATCCTTGATATTTAAAATGTAACTTTCACTTTTAATTGGAACTTGAATCTACCCAGTTGTTGTTCAGACCCTCATTCATTTATGTAAACGAAACTAGGAAGTAGCCTCAAGAATATCACATTTCATATCTTATTGATTGTGCATGACTCTAGTTACAGGGTGGATTTGTACTCTAATATCAAGTTTTGTATCATTTTGAAGTATATAAATTAATAATTGCCTTGTGATATAACCTATCACAATCATTTGTATTTTAATTAAATAGCATTTACGAAGTTCTGGATCGCATTGTCCCAAAGACTCTGTGGCCAGTCTTTCACAGCATCTCAGAGCCTGATTTGATCATTTGGATGGTCTTATGCTAAAGAGAACCAAGTGATATGATTTCACAAAAAAACTTTGGCACATTCTTAAACCGTACTTACACTTACTTACAGTATGAACCCATTGCTTAGCTGTAGTTGTGGCAGGAGGGTTTTTTACCTTTTACATACAACAGAGCTTTTAGAAGCATTTTACTAATAATAAGAAAGGAATGTTTGATGTTTATTATTTTATGATTAATGTATTAATGGTCTTGAACTTTACCATTTCGTATTCGTAACTTATTATGTAATACGGTAACGTAAATTGAAGAAACTTTCTGAGTACCATAGAAGTCCGTTTTAACAAGAATTCATAATGGCTATTAATTTGCTCACTGTAGTGGATTGTCGTTATATCAGATTTTCCATAAAAGTCAGAAAATATACGAAACAGCAATCTGTTTGTTCAAAACCTCCGTTTTGTGGATGATTTCCATGCAGTGGTTTACTTGTTAGTTGCGGTATTTTTTAATTCTAATACTATGTGAATGCATGTGTTCAGTTTCATTCTTTAAAAAATTGTAATAGCATCACTCCAGGGACTTCTGTTGCAAACGTTTCAAATTTTTTACTTGAAACAGTGTCACCTAAACTCACTTTACCGTTCATGTATTATGAAATTTTTTTTTTTTTTTTTTTTTTTTTGCAAGCTGCTTTACGTCGCATCGACACAGATAGGTCTTATGGTGACGATGGGATGGGAAAGAGCTAGGAGTTGGAAGGAAGCGTCCGTGGCCTTAATTAAGGTACAGCGCCAGCATTTGCCTGGTATGAAAATGGGAAACCACGGAAAACCATCTTCAGGGCTGCCGACGGTGGGGGTCGAACCCACTATCTCCCGAATACTGGATACTGGCTGCACTTTAGCGACTGCGGCTATCGAGCTCGGTGAAAAGTCCCCTGTAGAGTAATGATAACTTTTCACTGTAACATTTTGTGGGAACATATTTTCTGAAATTCAAACCAGGCATGAGAGTATATAACCTAACCTTTGAAATCATTGATGCACACTGTCATATCCTGAGAAGTATGACATTCTTATTTAATTTCAGTATCTAATTTTAAAACTAAGCAATTTTTTACTTCAACATTTATTTTTTAAGAAGTTAGGGCCGCTTCACACTAGGTGACAGGAATCGGCTACAAAGTAGCTCTGGTGAATTCCGTGTTGCTGTGCGGTAGCCAGCTGCACTACTTAGCCGCCTTCTCTGGCTTAGTACCAGTTTTCATCATGAGTTCTCAGGCAGGAGTGTATCTTGCTGCTCTAATTATTGTCGAAAAGAAAGAAGGAAAGCTTCGTAGGTTTCATTCACATCCTGTGTTCAAAGATCGATTGGAAAATCACTTTTCTGTAAACTATCCATTGAAAGTTACAAAACAGATCAGTAACCAGCTACAGGTGTTCATTAATAGATGTCTGCGTCGCATAACAAATATGAGGTGGCCGGACATAATCTCGAATGAAGATCTTTGGACCATGACCAACCAGCAGCCGATTGACATCCAGATCAAGGAGAGGAAATGGCGCTGGATCGGACACACACTAAGGAAGCCGGATGGAGCCGTTGAGAGGGCAGCGCTGGACTGGAACCCTCAAGGCTCCAGAAAGTTAGGTCGGCCCAAGAAGACCTGGAAAAGGAAGATTGAGAAGGAAATTGCAGAGGTTGACAAGACGTGGAGCGAAGTGAAGAGAATGGCCAGGAACCGTACTGTGTGGAAAAATTTCGCCAAGGCCCTATGCTCCAGAGGGAGCGACAGGAAATAAGTCAAAAAGTAAGTCAAACTATCCATTGATTTATGTGATGATAGAACCAAGTTTTTCAGTTACTTCATTTTTCTCTGTAGACTACTGAGAAGACAGTGCTGTAGAGTTGTTCATACACACAGCCGAATTTTGAAAATTATAGGTTGGTTCCCTTCAGCCCTCATTTTTAAAGTAAAATCAAGAACGCTTGCAACAAGATGCCTTCCATATTAATTAAAAATAATTGATATAAATAATTAATAATAAAAAATTGCCTGCCTGCTCTTGTATTGGCAAATTCTCCATTATCTTCCTATTCTGCCTTGCCTTTTCCCAATCAGTTGAGATCGGCACCTTATGTGGATCTGACCCAATTTTACGGAGGGATGTGTTCATTATTGCGTGTATCTGTGTTGGTTGGTAGTGGTGGTACGTTGTGTGTACAGACGAACAAAAGCACTCAGTCCCTGAGGCAGTGGCACTAACCATATATGATTAAAAATGCCGACTGAGCAAATGGCCGCACTGTTTGGGCCACGTAGCTATCATCTGGCGTTCAGGAGATAGTGAGTTCGAACTCCACTGTCTGGAGCCCTGAAGAGGGTTTTCCGCAGTTTCCCATTTTCACATCAGGCAAATGCTGGGACTGTACTTTAATTAAGGACACAGTCAATTCCTCCCCACTCATGCCTTTCCTGTACCCTCATCGCCGTAAGAGGTATCTGTGTCGGTGCTACCTAAAGCAAAAAAAAAAAAAAGAATAATAACTTGTTCGGGAATCAAACCCAGGATTCTCTGAACCGAAGGATGCTGTGCTGAGCATACAGCCAAATGAGTCAGTTGTCAAAATCTCAATTATATTGAACATTTAATAGAAGTGAGGTCGCTTGTATTTGTAATACTTTAATTACAAAGCTTGTTTCTTTCCAGGGATGTTCTTTCTTTAAAGTCGCTGAAAAACTGTGTCATTACAGTTTAAGTTCCAGATGGACGTTGCTTAGTTTGTATAATAAAATCATTCATACTGAATTAAATATATATTTATTTTTTACATTATATAATACCCTGAAACGTTATACGTAACGAGAAGGAACTTGAAATGCACAATGACACTAAAGGGTGTTCTGCATGGAACACAGATGCGTAGCTGGGCTACACAGTGGCCTAGTGTTAAGACACCAGGACAAAACAATGGTTCACCAGCTGTCGCCAGCCGGGGTTACGGAATCTGCCTTGGCGACCGGCTTCTTTCTGTAGCTTGGCTGCTGAGTAGCCCAGTGTGAAGGGCTCCATTTAAAACTATGTTTCACAAGTACAGGTGGCTGGTAGCCAATTCTGGTCGCTGATTCCAGTCGCCTAGTGTGAAGCGGCCCTTAACAACTGCTCTCACCCACGTTATTTCTGCACTTATTGAGGAAACACGTTCTCCTCCTTTTTTGGAAATCCAGTGTTTGTTTTCACTAGCCGTAGTCTTAAATCGGCGGGTTTTATTAATCGACATTGACAGCGCCTTCAAATGTCAGCGAGAACTCACTCGTGTACATAGTGAGTAAAGGATATGGAAGATCGATCTTATTCGATGTGATCACTGAAGTGTATAAATAGAAATAACGGATAAAATGACATGCCCTAATTCTGTCATAGTAACGAATGATCAGTGAAAGAGTTCTCGTTGTACCAACGGATATTATACAGATGAATATAGACATTTTTGAGGGACATAAAAAGAACTGTTGTTAAAATGGGGGTTCTCGCTATATGCCTTACTTGCTATACTGGACTTCTACTGTAGGAAATGAGCATTAAAATATCCATATGTACTGTTATTGCAAGAAATACTATTGTACCTCTATCAGTGCAAAGAACAATGTAAGTGACTGCTGGTTTCCTTCAGCTTTTTTGGATTACTACGTACTACCAATCATATACCACAACAAAACAGATGTTACAGTACAAATACTGCACGATTCTCTCTGACATAAGAAAGAGCCTGCTTTAAGCTTTCGTACGGTGTTAACTCAATTTTTTTAATGTCTATTTGTTCAGTTTAGCTTAAGACCCTTTATTTGCCACTGCTTCCAAATTTCAGTGGAGAGGAGTGCTGCTTCAGTATGTATTTTGTGTATTTGCAAATTAATTGGGGTTAGATTTGAGAATGAAACAGCCATAAATTTGAGAACTGTACTTTACTAATATTTACTTGCAATTAAATGAGGAAACCATTTCAGATATGCCCTACTCTCTCTCATATTCATGGGTACTCATGACACTGGCCGGAACCTTGTGGCTAGCTACTCTGGTCAATAATGAATTATCTGATTTCACAAATCTCTATCTCACAAGTTTCATTGCATGCCCTGCTTTACTGCATCATCATCGAGCAACACCAAAGCAATAGCAGTTTTGTCATAAGGAGACTTCAATTGCTGCCATAGATAAGTAACCATTGAGTCTCCAAGACTGAGACCTACATGTGAATATTACAGGAAATACGTAGTAGTCTTTGTTTAGCACTCAAGGGGGACATCTTGGAGTTCAGTAAATTTTAACAATGTGTATTTGAAATGCCACAAATAGCACATAGGAAATAAACTTCGATTTATTGAAATTTAAAATCTTTTCTCTCAAGTTTGTATTCAATTTAAATGCAATTTAGATTGAACAAAGGGGGAAAATACTCTATTTAAGATGTTGTTTATTATGTATTGCACAAGATATAACTCTAATAAATACATATATCCTCTCATTACAGAAGTCCTTCCTTCGTAGACAAGGACAGTGTCTCATACTCAAGCATAATAAAGTTTCAGGGTGCCTAACTCAATAATTTCAGTTTCTCACTTTAATACACACACTAATACATGTGGATTGTTTGACCATTTTACACCACAAATACTTGGATCTGATGATCAAAGATGCAAGCTCCTAAAATTCAAGAACTCTCTGTTCTGAGGGAAATTGTTAAACCCAATAATATATGTAGAGTTTTAGTTGTATTTTTGTTCATTGTGTATCTGGTATATGTTGTGTAAATTGTTGACAAGAGAGGGGGAAAATAAAATTCCTCAACAGTTTCTGTATGAAAAAAGAGCATGCAGTAGTCTTTCAGTATCCTTTCTATTTATATAGTTTTTCTTTTTACTCAAATAAAACACTGTCGTGTCCCCGTTTAAATGTCTTTTTTAACTTTCTTCATGATTCAATGAAAAATAAAACTTCAAATAATGTTGATAAAGACTATGTACCATTTACAAACATCTGAAATGAACGTCATCATGGCATAAAAATAAAAAAAATTTAAAAATGCAGAAAATATGAACTGTAAAATACTATCTGAAATTTCTGTTTTGAATACAGTTCCCTACCCACTTGTGATTTCTTCATCTTTGTGTGTTATATTAAATTGAGACATCCCAGTGAAACCGTTCTTTTCATATTGGACAGTTCTAATATCTTCCATACAGAAGCAATGGGAATACTGGAAAACATATCTTTTATGTGACATGGAAGAGCTCAGTAAATTTGTAATTGTTCAACAGCTCTTTATACATTTTTCTGCTCTTCGGGATAACACTACATTCAGCTAATCAGATTTTCAACAAGACTGATCTATTTGTTTCTTCGAGAATTTTCTAACACCACCTTTTCTAATTTCATATTACTATTATTGGAGATGTTTCTATTAGAGACCTTGGTTTCCTTTTTTTTTTTTTTAATGCTGGGCTGAGTGGCTCAGACAGTTGAGGCACTGACCTTCTGATCCCAACTTGGCAGGTTCGATCCTGACTCAGTCTAGTGGTATTTTAAGGTGCTCAAATACGTCAGTCTCGTGTCTGTAAATTTACTGGCACATTAAAGAATTCCTACAGGACTAAATTCTGGCACCTCGGTATCTCCATAAAACGTAAAAGTAGTTAGTGGGGCATAAAGCCAATAACATTATTATTATTATTATTATTATTATTATTATTATTATTAGCGAATTCTCCCAATATTGGAAGACATTAAGCAAATAACTCAGTCATTTCCTCTGTGGGTTCTTCTTGTTTTTCCAACAGGTTTTTGTTCTTTCCGAGAAGGTTTGTTTATGTTCTGCCGAGCTCTTTGGTCTGTACTGTTTTTGTTGTGGTTGATCTGATGTAACTTACCAGTTGTTTACTTTGTGTCTAAAGTTGTCTCTTTCTAGGAAGTCTCTTGAACTTATGTTTGCATTTTTGAGGTCCTTTCGAAGTTCGTTAAGCCAGGGTGTTGAGTTCTTAAGTAAGGTTGCATAATGTATTATCCTTTTTGTCAATCGATTTTCTGGTAATCTAGTCAGATGGCCAAAGAATTTCATTCAGTTTTTCCTAATATCAGTTTCGATTTTTGAAAACTTTTTGAAAACTTTTCAGTTGTTTTGATTGATTGTAGCCTGTAACCTTCTTGGGTGTATCTTGCTCCTAAGATTTCATTAATGATCTTCCTCTCTTCTTTTTTGATTTATTCAATTTTTTGCTTTCCGTTGAGTGCCAATGTTTCGGTTGCGTAAAGGACTGTTGGTTTTATGACTGTGTTGTAATGTCGAATTTTTGTATGTCTTGACATGGATTTTTTTGTTGTAGATGTTTTGGATTATCCCTAATGCTCCTTTAATTTTCTGGAGATGAGTTTGTTGTGAGATCTTTTCAAGGCCTGTTGGTTCGATAAATTCTCCAAGGTATTTAAAAGTAAGGGACTCTGTCAATTGTACCATATTTTGTTCTCAGGCTCTTGATATCTCTCTTTGAGCAAAATAATTTCGTTTTCTCGAATGATATCTGTAGTCCCACCTTTTCTGCACTTTCTTTTAGTATATCGAGCTATTTAACGGCAGTCTCCTCATCCTCTGTTAGTATTGCCATGTCATCTGCAAAAGCGAGGTATGGTATGTAGAGGTTATCTTTGGAAAAGCCCAGTTGGATTGGCTTCCAAAACTCTCAATTCTTGAGTTCTTTCTCCTATTCTTCCATAATCTTGACTAGGACAACGTTGAACAGAATAGGAGAGAGTCCATCACCTTGTATTATTATTATTATTATTATTATTAGTAGTAGTAGTAGTAGTAGTAGTAGTAGTAGTAGTAGTAGTATTTCATTTTTAATATAATATTTCATCACCTCCATTATGAAGAATGATACCACTGTGTCTTAGTACTTTTCAAAAGTGGATATTTTTGCTTCAAATAAAGATTTTTAATAAATTACAATTGCCCATAAACTGTCCAAGCTTATTGGGTCAGTAGTTGGTGTAGTCATGGTAAATGATGAAAAATTCTTGAATCTTGATCAAGAAACTGCAAAATGTTACAATTTAGCTGGGTCTTTAAGTTTTCACAGTAAAACAAATGTGAATGTTAAAGTGAAAGCCAGCCCTGCAGTGTAGGGGTAGCATATCTGCCTCTTACCCAGAGGTCCTGGGTTTTGATTCCCGGCCAGGTCAGGGAATTTTACCTGGATCTGAGGGCTATTTCAAGGTCCACTCAGCCTATGTGATTACAATTGAGGAGCTATCTGATTGTGAGATGGCAGTACCAGTCTAGAAAGCCAAGAATAATGACCAAGAGGATTCATTGTGCTGATCACATGACACCTTATAATCTGCAGGCCTTGGGGCTGTTATGCCATGTGGTTTGCTTTGGGTTTTTATTTTGGTTAAAATGAAAAGAGTACAATTGGATGCCGTTATGCATCAGTAGACTAAGCGCCATTTGACGAAAATTGAGATTTTAGCGCCATATTGTAGAGGAAGGCTTGAACAATTTATAATAAATTCCCCACTGCATTACAAGAGGCCGTTAATTGTTAGTAAACAGAAAACCTAAGCGACAAAGCGGGAATCAGTAAAAATGTAAATTGCATCAGTAGACTATGCGACGTTCCAGTTTGCATCATTAGGCCAAGCGCCACATTCCTCACATTGCGCGCGGATGACAGCGAGGGAGCCCGCGTTTTCGATAGTGCTGACATTTTTATGTGGTGATACAATGAGTGGTTTATCAAGTGACGAAGTTCAGCGATGTATCAAGTACTTCCAAAAGTAAGGAAAAGGACAATGCTACTAATGCAGCTTGCTTAGAAGGTTGCGTCTGAAAATCATTCTCTAGAATTTGATGGTGAATCTCAGGAAGTAAATCTAAATAAATCAAGACATGGACGACCACGGGAAAGTAGAGTTCCCTTTCACCAGGCATTAATACCTTTCTTGCCAAAAGGAAAACCTATCTCTGAAGCCAAACTAAGAGACTTTGGTTCGCTGATGCACTTAATACCTGCAGATGCCAAACAATTTTACCAGAATCTTCAAGCAGATTCTGACATTGTGGATGACGTAGATGGATTTAATGGAGATCCTCATTTCGAGATTGAATGAACTGAGAGCAACAGTCTTATCACCTGTCCAGTGATTTGTGTGTATTTATGGGAGAAAATATATTTAATCACATTTTCTGTCTCAAGCAGAACAAAACTTACCCATAGGCTTAAAAATATCACGTTAATACTGAACTCTCAGAATATAATAGGCCTATCGTGAAGGAAAATCCATCCTAAAATTGTATAGACTACAATGGCTCATATCTTACCATTTGTATTTGACTCAGATAAGTTGAAATTCCTCAAATCAGTAAGTCATTATAGCAACGACTTTAGAGAATAGGTTCCCTTCTAGAATTTCTCCATCTAAAACTTAAATAATGTACCGGAGTTGTGGCGCGGCTCGTGGTGGATCAAGCACTTAGCGGGCCTTTCCAGACGGTAGGAGATTAAGTTTTCAATCATGGCTGCCACCACGTTATATTATTTGATGTTTTACTCAGTATATACTCATCAGTTAGGGGTTATTGGTGTAGCATCGTGATACATTATTCGCACTTGAGAAAAACCTTAAATTTCATCAGTATACTAAGCGCCATTTCTTCAAGAAAAATCTATGTAGTGCGAGTATAAAAATGTTGAAATTTGGTGAGAAGGTACAATCTATTATCCTACAGCACCAGTAATACCATATTTAGCAAAATTATGTTCGCTCGAATTTACAGATAGAACCAAATTTAAACGCGATTATCTCGCAACCAACTTTTGGCGCTTGGTCTAGTGATGCATAACGGCATCCAATTAATTTAATGGAGCACATTAATGGGGTATTTATTTTGCATATCTATCTTTATTAGTATTCTCCATATGCTTATAAAACATAACCTTGTGAATTTTGCTTCTGAATTGATGAAGGGAAAAATAACTGGGGATGACTGTTGATGATTATTTTTGGGAATAAATTTGCCTTGTCGACAGACACAGATGGTTGCTGTACATGAATCATATCCTAGATATTAATTAAATATTGTTTTCTGGTTGTGCAGATAGCTTGCATCAATATTACACAGAAAAATATGATTGATTACTTCGATATAGCAAGTATTGAGTTATTTGAGGGTATCATCATCTCATTCTTATTTTTCTCGACTCACAATGTACATTTTCACAGAGTGGAAATGAACACCCGTCAAAGATGTCCATAAAATGGACTCTGTACAAATGTTTATAGAGTATGTTTATATGTTGACACAAGTGCCTTTGAATCCCCTATTAGAGAAGCTGCTGTTGTTACAGAACTAATCTTGTTAACATATTCCCATGTTTGTTTTCATGAATCTCTTTCTTGGTCTCTTCTCCATGGAGATTTTAAGTAGTTAAAAAAAGAGATCATATTTCTAAAATTTTTGATGTCTTATGTTGTCACTTCTGAAAAATAAATCTTGAATTGCACAGAACAGTATATATTTCAACTCAGAGGGCCATTCTTAAATAGAAAAGGGCTGTATTGTGTCAGTTAAATAATGTTTGTTGACTAGTGTTAATATGAGGAGGTCAGTTTGATGTTTACATCACATAATCCTACACAGTGTTGCATAAATCACATTATATGTATTCACAGATGACTATTTTTATACGTAATTGAAACTGAAGAGAAATTATAATAGGTTTGTGTAGAGAGAAATTGAAAACACTCAGGCTTTTTGTACTATTTCTGTACTGTTTTAAGACCAAAAATTTGTTTTTACATTATGCTGTACTTGAAAAGTATTATTTAAGAATAAATTTTGAAATATATCCCTTGTTTTGTTATTTACATGTTTGAGGGCAAGGAATGAACATTTCTTTATGCACAGTTTTGAGATTCTGACTTCTAAATATCAAAGATGCTAGTGTGCTTGCTCGTACTGTGCAGTTATCTTGTACTAACATTCAACTCCCACTGCTGATCACTATTGCTCTTTACATTAGTAGATGTATTTGTATGTGTTTCCATTACTTTTTCTCTTCTGCATATAAGCAGTACTATAGTATTGTGTCAGCCAACAAGGAACTCAAAGCTTATAATTCTTGATGGTTGGTAGGATATAACATCAGTCAGTCATATTCTCCTTAACTCATTGGCATACAGAGATTCATTAGGTTTATATTTGACTGATTGCATAATGCTACTGCCACCTTGTGAGTGACCACTGGAACTATGGATCTGCTGTTTTGAGCAGTGTTGTATTTGGTCTTGTAGACGTTTGATTGCCATGCGTAAATGTTGTGAGATGGCACTGAAAATCAACCGATATTGGGAAGGGTATATTATGGCTCTTTTCTGTGCTCATGTTTCGTACACATGCATAGTGAAACACACCTGATGGGGTCAAAATGGAGACATTTGTCAATGGATGAAGCAAGTGTTTTAGATCATTTTGAAGAGAAATGCACCTTTAAAATACTGGAAATTATTTATTCCATCTTTGAGAATAACATCAGTTGGACATGTTTCATCTCTCTCTGAGACATCTTCAGCCATTCAAGGAACAAAAATAAATAGCAAAGATAGGTATGCAGTTTTCATAAAAACTACCACAGCAAATACACACAGCCTCCTTACTCACCCTCTCCTCTCACTCTCCCCTCAACCTCCTCTCACCTCCGCTTACAAGCTCACTACTCCTAGCAGATGATCAGCTGTTTGTAATCCAGCACAAGAGACAGAGACTTACAATAATTGAAAATCTTCCACCTTTTTGATACTTTTTATTTGCTTTTTAGCAAATTATTAATTATAAACAGTACATGTTTCGTTCTCACTTGAGAACATCTTCAGCTGTTTAAAGACCATTTGTATATTATTTATATATCAGCTTTTGCCGTCTATGTATTAATTGCAAGGAATGTGAATTGTTCAGTTCAAAGAGTTCTTAGTTAACCTTACGTGGGAATGACATGCATAATTTTAATCGCATACATAATTTTATTCCGTTGTAATGCACGTAGTCTCGTATTACAATAGCGGTTTCTGCCTGAAGTAGAGCTTTTGCAAGAAGTCGCAATGCCTGAAGTTTTAAGTCCGTTCGTATATTGGGCCCAAACTGAAAGTAATGTGACACTGAAAGTAGAATTGAAAGATGTCAAGAAATTGAGACGAAGCTCCCTTCTCAAAAAGTGACCGGCAATCAGCTTCAAAGTTCCACATTAGACTCAATTTAGGGCACATTAAGCAAGCTCAAAATAAATAACAGCCTACCTGGAAGGATTGAAAAATATGAACATTCAACAATAATTAGAACAGTGTCAAGAAGCCAATCATTTAAAAAAAAAAAAAACTTTTAACTGGAAGACAAACAGATATTTTTAGTGTAACAGAGTTGAAACTTTTAACAACCATTCCAATAAGTAGGTATAGTTTTTAAGTAGGCTAACTATGTATTCATCCTGTCTCATTTCATCAACCCATTAACCCCCTACATTGTTTTAACATCATTTTAATTTAATTTATATTCAAATAGTCTTTAAGAGGAACAATGTACCTGAAAATAATGTATTCAGAAACTTAGCGATTCACCTAAGCTTAACAACAGCTGAAGATGTTCTCAAGTGAGAACAAAACATGTACTGTTTATAATTAATAATTTGCTAAAAAGCAAATAAAAAGTATCAAAAAGGTGGAAGATTTTCAATTATTGTAAGTCTCTGTGATTAGAATTTGATACGGAAAATGAAGCTGATTACTTGCAATCCAGCACAAGGCCACATGCAAGCTGGCCAGTCCAGAGAAAGACAGGTGAGGAAGTAAGTACTCAGATACATCCATTATTTATTCTTAATCACGTAACTTTGTTATTTTTCGGATCCTTTCTAATTACTAGATTCTTTTTCCTGTAGACTTCTTCTACCCTTTAACTTCTTCATTCAGCATATGAAGTTATTAATTAGACCAAGCCCGGCAATTCAACACTTAATCCCAATATTTTGAGAGAAGTTTCCTCTGAATTAAGGTAGAAAATCAAGAACTACTGCTTGTCAGGTTTCAGTTGTGCAGGCAACTTGATGACAAGATAGGGGAAAAAAATGTGAAAGTGCATGCAGATACTTCCAGGAATCCATTATGACACCTAGGAACAGCCAGGATGGCAGCGAGTGAGAGTATCTGTGTATTTTTCCTCTGTGTTCTTTTAGGAATTTTCGTGTCAAAATAAATAGTGCGCCCAAAAGTATATCGTCATGTTCATCTAGATGATGCAGGCAGTGATTCCATGTGTTGTGAAGTGCTCGGAAATAAGTCTGTACAATTTAAACAAATTTGCTTTTATTCTAAGTGCTACGGCGGCTGCTGGCGTGCCCAAGTCTTCCCTGCTGGGAGTGTATGACTCGCTGTTTCAAGATGGAACATACTTCAGCAGGTTGAAAACTGGATGACTGCCATTCTTGAGTTCTTTTTTCCTTCACTGCCGACTGCAAACCTCCCTTGATTCTTGTAGCACTGGTTTTGATTCCAGCCTCCAGTAAATTATCTCGGTTTTATACTCGGTCTTCTTTAAGTTTGTTATTGACATTCTTACTGTTAGCTGATGATGTGGAGATAAACCCGGGACCTGCGGCGCATAGTGCATTCTCAGTTTACCATCAGAATATCTGCTCTCTTAAAAACAAAATGACTGACTGTGAGCTCTACCTACAAGAACTGTCATCTGTCGATATTGTCGCCTTCTCTGAAAGTTGGTTAACTGACTTTGTTCCAGACATGGAAATCCCTCTTTCCAAAGGGTTTTCCATTTTAAGAACGGACCGTGGATCTCGGGGCGGCGTGGGTTCTCCTGGCCGTTAAATCCAAATGGCACGCTACCCTATGTACTGATTTAAGTAGTGATTGTGAAGCCGTTTGGATAGATGTGAAATTTCACCATTCCAAATATCTATTTGCTTGTTTTTACAGAAAATTTTCTCTCTTCTGTAATGAAAGCCTTTAAACTGAATCCTAATGTAATTATACTGGGTGACTTTAACCTCTCTGTATCTTGGAATTCCCCTGCGCAAGGTGTCCCTTCTAATAAACTCGACAAGTGGTAGCTCGACCATTATGCGCCTAGGCCTCCAACAGTACGTCCTTGAGAACACTTGTGGGGATAGTCTTCTTGACTACCTGCTCTGCTCCATGCAGCCTTCAGCTATTTCTGTGGGACGAAATATTTTAAAATCGAACCACAAGCCTGTAGAGGCAACTTTCTCTATTGCCCCTCCCTGCCCTTCCCCCCCCCCCCCAATGTCATCTACCCTATACCAGGAAATGTGTACCCATGTAGCGAAAGGTTGATTGACAGCCTGTCAATCACACCCTCTCTCTTCAACCCTGGCACTTGCTGCAAGTTGATGAAGTCCAAGAAGCAGTGGACCTGTTCTATGACTGGACTCGTGCTGTGATCTGTGAACTTGTTCCCACTCATAAAACATCTGCCAAATGCCCTCCATGGAAGAAAAGTGACACCAAAATTGCAGAAATTAATAAAACGAAAACCTGGAAAGCCAGCTATAAAACATTATCTGACCTTCACAAACACCATAACTTCTGAAATGGGATTACCAGGACTACACAAACTCTGCCTGCCTAGAAGTGAGAAGTAATAGCAAGAGATTCTGGTCTCTGATAAACAACAGGAAAAAATACAAAGTGTGTGCCAGACACAGTGACTTGGGGTGATAATTTAGCCAGTGGTAGTAATAGACCGAAAATTTTCAACAATTACTTTGCGTCTAATTTTGTTGCACCTGTTCAGTTCTTAGATTTTCTGTGTATTGATTCTGTTCCTTCTCATAGTCTCAGTAATCTTTCTACCTCTGAGTCAGAAGTCTATTCTTTACTTTCCTCCCTGCCAGTAAATAAAGCTACTTGTCCAGATGGCCTCAGTCCTTTCTTCCTTAAGAATACTGCTATGACTCTTGCCCATCCTATTGCTGTTATATTTAACCGTTGCTTCTTAGTGGCTACTTTCCTGACGACTGGAAAATCACTAACATCACTCTGGTTTTTAAAAGTGGAAAGAGGTCTCGATATCAGAAACTATTGCCCGATTTCTATATTACCTCCCCTGTCACTCGTCTGTGAAAAAGATTATCCACCAGCATCTCCTTTTTTTTTTTTACCCTTCCTTATATATCGTCCCAGCAGCATGCTTTTTTCCTGGTAGCTCCTGCCTAACTAATCTGGCTGTTCTTCTCCATCATGCAACATCTGCTCGTAATGTCGGTTCTCAGCTGGACGTGTGCTACATTGCTATTGCAAAGGCTTTTGAAACTGCAGACCACACACACTTGTTTCCTATGAACTCTCAGAACATTTCAATATCCATAGTCGCTTCCTAACTCTCCTACAGAGCTCCCTCAATACCAGAACTCAATATGTGGTTCTTGATGGGTCCAATTCAACTCTTGTTATAGTTCAGTGTCCTAGGTCCCCTTCTTTTTGTCCTATTTATTGATGATCTTATTAATACTATATCCTCTGTTTCTTGTGAAATTCTACTACAGTAGTCTCGCTCAACCGACCTTCGCTTATCCGACATTCCGTGTTATCCGACACTGGTAGTCTTAATTTGAACTTTTAGGTGAAGGCAGTTCTGGGACACTCGGTGTGGAGGGTGCAACGGTGGGACAAGCACTGGCAGTCATGTGGTAGGACCGGGTTTTTCCGCAAGGACAGGTGCAGCGAATTTTCAGTCATTGTTCAGTGTAGTATTGGTTGGGAGCAGATGTTATAGTTTTCATATCCTCTCTGAGTATGATGAGTAAATGGAAGAAAGTGATTGTTTCTGTGGAAGACAAGTTGAGTGGGTTAAAGAGACTGGACAAAGGGGAAACTCTTCAAAAAGTGGCTCCAGATTATGGTGTTGGACCTGTTACAGTGGGAGACTGGAAATATAAGAGAGAAGAAATTGAAAACTGGCGCTCTACCAGAGGAACAAGTGATGCACTGAAAATTAGGTAAACAATGAAAAATGTGAGTACGAAAAAGTAAGTGAAGCTCTATTTCTTTGGTTCACGTAAAACAGGGAAAAAGGCCCGTCAATATCTGGCCTCATTCTGCAATAAATGGCAGTGTATTTCCAGAAGGAGTTTAATGAAGGGGACCGAATTTTACTGCCAATGCTGGGTGGCTTGATCGGTGGAAAAAACAATACGGCATTGGGGAGTTTAATATCTGTGGAGAAAAACAGTCCGCTAAATCCGATGAAGTTGCGAAATTTAAAAGGGAATTTCAAGAAATAATTCTTGCTGAAGGATTAACCGGTGATCAGATTTTTAATTTTGATGAGACTGTGCTGAATTTCAAGATGCTTCCATAAAATGCCCCGCAGCCCAAGCCAAGACGTCTGCAACTGGCTACGAGCGTAGTAAGGGAAGAGTTACTGTTCTTGCTTGTAGTAATATTACTGGGAACTTAAAAGCAAAATTGCTTATGATCAGTAAAGCAAGAAGCCTAGGGCATTTAAAAACATTTCTGTTAATGTTCATGTTACTGTTCCTCCCTCCTAACGTGACGTCATTATGCTGCCAATGGACCAAGGTGTGCTGGAAACATTGAAGAGGAAATATCGGCGGGAACTCCTTTCATCCCTTATAGAGAAAAGTTAAAACGAAACAACATGAAAGACGTGGCATACTGGATAGTGCAGTCTTGAAAAGAAGTTGAAACAACATTAGAAAGTCTTGGAACATATTGTTGAATGAGGTTGAACATTGAGAGGAGGTGGTACAAGAAGACATGGAAAACATTGTTCCCTTACTGAATTGCATTCCTGGCTGTGAGGATGTAAGTGGTGTGCACAAGATCAGCCATTTGGACTAGCTGACCCCGATATTATTGGTTTTGTAAATGTTAATGAAAATGAGGGTGATGAACAAGAAGAACGAGGCATTGCAGAACAAAAGAAGAAAACGATGACTCGCAGTGAAGGATTATCGTTGATGGCAAGAAAACGTGAATCAGCAGGCAAGCAGACATTGTTGACAAGTTTCCTTTCGTAAGACATTTGGAATGTTTTCATTCAATACTGCATCTACTGTACAATTGAACTGATAAGTCAATAGAGTACCGTAAACCATAGTAATACAGTATAGCCTTCCCGTTTGTTCTAGTTCATTTTCAAAGTTATTCTGTATATCCGACATTTTCGGTGATCCAGCGTACTCCAGGTCCCGTTTAGGTCGGATAATCGAGACTCTACGGTATTTGCAGGTGACTGTAAAATATTCAAACAAATCGATTCTTTATCAGATGTGAACTCCTTACAGAGTGGGCTTAACAATCTCACTCTCTGAATGGTGCTCTACATGGCGCCTTAAGCCTAATCCTACCGAATGTTCCTCTGTTTTGATCATGCTTTGTAAATTCCCTATTCTTAGTAAATACTCCCTCCTCGGTAACCCATTCCCAACACTGACAGAACAAAATGACTTAAGAGTGTTTTTTTTTTCAAGTTGCTTTACGTCGAACCAACACATGTGGGACTTATGGCGACGATGGGATAGGAAAGACTAGGAATGGTAAGGAAGTGGCCGTGGCCTTAATTAAGGTACAGCCCCATAATTTGCCTGGTGTGAAAATGGGAAACCACGGAAAACCATCTTCAGGGCTGCTGACAGTGGGGTTCGAACCTGTTATCTCCCGGGTGCAAGCTCACAGCTGAGCGGCCCTAACCGTACGGCCAACTCGCCTGGTACTTAGGAGTGTTGTTTGACAGTAAATTGTAATTTGTTCCCCATATACAAAAGATAACCTCATGAGCATTGTCACTTCTCGGTTTGTTGTATAGATTTTCTGACATTACCGATATCCACGCCCTCAGAGCCTACTATGTATCTTGCATCCTTCCGATTATTGGATTCACGTCTCCCATTTGGTCTACCTCTTCACCCACTAATCTGAATCACATTGTCCACATGCAATCATTCTTCTATGCCATTGTTAGAGCCAGAGTATCTGATTGCTGAAACTTGGGCAGCAATCAGTCACTGGATAAGTTAAACTGCCCGTTGTCTACTCGCAGGAAAGTAACCATCCTTAGATTCTTATTTCATTCTCCTGAACCTGCATCCTTCTTTTCCCTACATGTTCCAACTCTCAAAACCAGGATAAATCCACCCCTTCCTATTCCATATTCCCACCTCTCTCTTGTTCAAAGAACTTTATTTATCCACATTCCAATCCTCCTTAACTCTTTATCTTCTGACAGGAACTTGAATGGTTTTTTTTCTTCGTATGCCTCCTTTAATCGATTCTTCCTTTACTTAATCTAGCTCATTTTCTTCATATTCCTTTTTTCTCTCCTCATTGCTGTCCCCTCTGTGCGTAGCTGTAAGTTCTTCTTTTCGTTTTACTTTCAGTCTTTAATTTTCCTCATACTTTTCTTTTGCCTTTATGTTTTGTTGTTAATTGTTGTCTCTCGACACTTATTTTGTTAGTTTTTAATTTTGTTCTGCTATTTTTATCATTAGATGATTCTTCCTCATTGTTCTTCCACTTATTTCTTTGTTTGCATTGTGCTGCTCCATTGTAAATATATTTTTCATTGCAGAACTGTGTAATTCGGTTTCTCGCTGTTTTGGTTTCACAAATAAACAAATAAATAAAATAAAATAAGAAAAATATATTGGACAGGTGTTCCACAATTGTATAGAGGGGACTCAAGGTGAGGGGCCCATATGGTCAAGGCCTCAAGGCATACTGCCAGAATATCTCTGCATTATTATCAGGAAATGGAACGGTAATTAAGAATTCATGTAATTCTCTTTCTAGACATTCCTGTGAATAGCTGTGATGCCACTCCAGTGAATTTCTGTTTATTTGGACTGTTGAAATGACTCTTTTCGTGATATCTGAAGCCATCTCTGTTCTGTTTCAACTCAGTTAATGTATAACTGTTAGGTTCTTCAGTCTGCTGAAACTGATTTTGAATAAATAAATTTATAAACTTCCTGAAAAGAAATATTAACAGAATTAAACCTGAAAAAGTAACTTCGTCTCCAACATCACTGTCCATGCACCCTGGATTGTCTGTGGAAAGCTTGCAGGGAGGAATGTGACAGAATTCCCATGCCTGTGCTCTGTCAGAGTTTACTCCAATGGAAACTTTGATGTCAGGTGATAGTCCATAGTCCGGGGCCGATGACCTAGATGTTAGGCCCCTTTAAACAACAAGCATCATCATCATCATCATCATCATGATCCATACTCCATGGAGGCAGCATAGTACACTGCCCTCCAAAAAGAGCTTAACCCATGATATTTTGGTAGAAAGATCAGTTAAATTATAGGCTGGATATGATTACCATACTTTTTGATTAGGTTAGTGTTCTATGAACATTACTGAAGGAGAAGCAACAATGAATAACAACAGGAGGTTATATATTCAAACAGTGGTGAGTGCTCTCTCACATTACTTATTCATTTTGCGCCAATTATGAAAACCTTTATTTCAGCATTGTAGTCGCTCATGTAACTTTGATGCTGATTGACCAATATTTAAGCATTACTTGAAGGGTTTCTGGCCTATAAACAACTCTGCAACATGTCTGGACTCGGCAAAAGCATTATCATTCATGAATGATGGCCATAGCTACCGCTATGTAACAGAAGTTTTGAATATGTCTCCTACAAGAATTCATTGGGCTGAGAAACAGTTTCAGAATCATCATGCTTACCACAGAAAGCCTGGCTGAGGCCGTCATAGGTGCACTTCTGTCATGCAAGATTTTTGAAGCTTCAAGTGTTGAGGAACCAACATCTTACAGCATTCGAAGGATCGGAGTAGTCTGATGTAGGTCGACAGTGTAACTGTGAGTAAGAATACAGTCAGGAGGCTTCATGAGGCAAATTTAGCCTCGAGAAAACCAGCCAGAGGATTAGCACTTCTGCCACAACACCGGAGAGACAGTCTTCATTTCGCGCAGGTGCATGAACATTGGATTGAGGAGCAGTGCAGACATGTACTCTTCAGTGACTAGTCCAGATTCAACCTGAGATCACCTGCCGGAAGAGAGAGGGTGTAGAGAAGGATAGGAGAACACTTTTCCCCAGTACCTTTGCCAAGATTACACTGTTTCGAGGAGGTTCCATCTTGATGTGGGGTGGTCTAACTTCATATAACCATAATGATCTTGTACTCGTTGAAAATGGCTCCCTCACGGCATACAGATACTATAATCGTCTGACGAGAAGTCACATGGATGCAGGGTAAGAGGTGCGAGGGGTAAGCATGGCTGCTGCGCATGCACCTGTCTGAAGTCTCAAAGCCTGACAATAAATGTGTGTTCCGTCTGTGGTGACTTGCGAATTGAAATAGTGTCTTGAAGTTTCAAAGTGATAGTGCAATTGTGCTTTAGTTACACATTTACTATAATTAGTAAGTACTGCATAATAAACAGTTTATTAAGGAACTAGCAATTTCCCGTGGCTTTGCTCGCGTGGATTTTGTAATTTGATCAAAGTAATCGTTCCTCAGCATTGTACTAAGACAAAATTCCTATAGTACAAAACCTCACCCAAAAATTTAGTTTCATTTACCCCAGAAATTCTTTGTAAACCATGTTTGTGGTATTACCTTTTGGGTCTAAGACGACCATGCGACATACTGTAGAACTGTACATGTGAGAAACAGTCTTCTCTCAAGATGAAAAAGTAAATACCAGTACATGTTTTTTTTTTTTAAATTTTAAAAGGAGATTCCAAATACCTAATGAACACATCTATATCATCTTCAGTATTTGAGATATACATAAGTATCCTCATAAAAAATATTCAACCCCTTGATCACTCCTTCCCACTTACACCCCCATCAAAGTGCATCTTCCGAAAACAAAAATACCGGTATGTGTTCTTTCATTTTTAAAGGAGATTCCAAATACCAGTTTTCACATCTGTAACATCTTCAGTTTTTAAGATATAAGTATCCTCATAAAAAATAATTCAACTATTTTTCAATCTTTTCACCCCCAGTTAAAAGTGCCTTCTCCGAAAACAAAAAGGTAAATGTTCCTGTATTTTTAATGGACATTCCAAATACCAACTTTCTTGTCTCTAACATGTTAAGTTTTTGACATATAATGTAGATATACAGGTACTCATTTTAAAAATTCATCCGCTTTTCCAATTCTTTTAAGCCCCTTAATTGGATTTTCCGAAAACAAAACAAAAAACATGTTTCATTATTTTTAAAGGAGATTCCAAATACCAGTTTTCATGTCTGTACATCTGTAACACCTTCATTTTTTGAGACACGTGTAAACTCATAAGAATAATTCAACTTCTTCTTCTTGACTTCTTTCCACCCCTCTCCCGCCTAAGTGGACTTTCCGAAAACAAAAGTACGTGTGTCTTTATTTTGAAAGGAAATTCAAAATACCAACTTTCACTTCTGTAACACCTTCAATTTTCAATATAAAGTCTCTTCATAAACATATTTCAACTCCTTATTTACTTATTTTCAACCCCACGCCCCTTACATCGATTTTCCAAAAAATATGCCTTTCTTTATTTTTGAATGAGATTCCAAATACTAATTTTCAGGTCTGTAACATCCTCAGTTTTTGAGATATATGTATCCTCATAAAAGTAATTCATCTCCTTTTTCACACAACCCCTCTCCCCCCCATTTCCTACCCGTTAATTTGATTCCCCCCTCCCCAAAAGTGCGTGTTTATTTTTAAAGGAGATTCCAAACACCTATTTTCAAGTCTTTGACATCTTTAGCTTTCGAGATATAAATATCCTCATACAAAGAATTCAACTAATTTTTCAATTCTTTCACCCCCATTAAGGGGATTTTCCGAAGACAAAAGAACACGTGTTTCTTTACTTTGAAAGAAGATTCCAAATACAAATGTTCATGCCTCTAAAATCTTCAGTCTTTGAAATATAAGTATCATCATAAAAATAATTCAGCTCCTTTTTAACCCCAGCCCGTTAAGTTGATTCCACACCCCCCCCCCCCCCCCCCATATCCTCCAAAAATGCATGTTTCTTTATTTTTAAAGGAGATTCCAAATACAAATTTTCACATGTGTAATGTTTTGTTTTTGAGATCTTAGTTTCTCTGTGAAAGGAATTAAATGTTTTCACTTCCTTTCACCCTTCCCCCATAGGTGATTTTTCCAGAAACCAAATATACTTGTTTCTTTACTTATAAAGGAGCTTCCAAATGCCAATTATCACGACTGTAACATCTTCAGTATTGAGATATTAAAAAGGATTTAAACTCCTTTTTCACTGCCCCCTGCCGTAAGTTTATTTACCTCCCACCCCCCTCCAAATGTTAATTTTCATATTTTATAAAAGCATTAATTCTTTATTTGAAATAATCACAATTGTTTCTGTATTCCTTTCATCTTTACTGTCTCCTACAAAAACTTTTGAAAGTTTATGTAGCATACATCTATTCACATCCAGAACTTGTGAGAAACTTGACATAAATAGGGTTTACAGCAATCTAGTCTTTAAAAGTGAACCAGTGCTGGTAAGAAGTGGGTTTATATTCCACCAATTACCATGAACATTTTTGTGGTTTTCTTTCAACTCTGGGTAACTATAAAAGTTATATGAGAGATACAGATATAGTGAAACCCCTAGCTTTGGACTTCCTTTATCCTGGACACCCCTTTTGATTGGACACGTACTGAATGCACCGTTTAATTCCCTAATTTTGTTTTTCTGTTTAGTAATGGTTCAGTGAAAGCAATTTTAACATTCAATGAGCAATAGAAGCAAAAGAGTGGGATTTTCCTTTGCTATCTGCTTAAGAAGGGTTGGGTAACTAGTGCAATATTGAGATGTTTCAATGAAGGGGTGGGCGAGACATGTGCAGGAATGCAGGTACTGGAGAAGTTCAAGGTTAGTTAAGAAAGCTGTAAATTCCAAGCCCTTAATGAGTTCCCAGAACTGTAGATCACTTTGCATTTTAGTCAAGGTCTGCCATAATGTTTGCTAGTTATTGAAGTGATTCTGTAGTTAGGTTTGTTCAGTATGAGTAAACGCAAGTTTGTGGAATTAACAATTGAGAGGAAGAAACAAGTTCTGTCTAATGGAGAAAGCTGCAGGAAACTGGCAGAAGTGTGTGGAATAAAGAATTCATCAAAGTCCTCACGATGAACTTAATGATAAATTGTTTGATTTTTCCGCTGCTGTCGAATTAAGAATATTCCTGTCAATGATACTCTGCTTCAGGAAAAGGCAAGGGAAATTGCTTCTTAGAGGTTCGTAGCTAGCAATGGACGGTTAGATCGGTTTAGAAAGCAGAATAACATAACATTTAATGTTTTTTGTGGTGAGGTAACTCCCCAACATTGTCTCCGAGTGTGCAGAAGATGATGTCTTCAGTCCTGACGAGACTGGATTTTATTATAGACAGCTGCCAACTCGTTCGTTAAAAAAGGTTTGTTTTTTGCTATTTGCTTTACGTCGCTCCGACACAGATAGGTCTTATGGCGACGATGGGATGGGAAAGGCCTAGGAATGGAAAGGAAGCGGCCGTGGCCTTAATTAAGGTACAGCCCCAGCATTTGCCTGGTGTGAAAATGGGAAACCACGGAATACCATCTTCAGGGCTGACGACAGTGGGGTACCGTTAAAAAAGGAGGCTTGTGTAAAGGTGGAAAGATATCTAAAGAAAGCTTTACTGTCTTGTTTCGTTATGCTGCATATAGGAAAAAGCTAAAACCCCTTGTAATTTGAAATGCTGCCTGTCCAAGAGCATTTAAAAACAATAATGTTAAGAGAGTTTTCCTGTATTTTGGCGTCATAACAGAAAAGCTTAGATGACTGGTGATACTTTTGGTGACTGGTTAAGAGAAATCAATTTAAAAATGAAGAAAGATAATCGTAAAATACTGTTGCTTGTCAATAATGCTACAAGCCACGTGGACCTAAGTCTATCAAATGTGTCATTAAAATTTATGGCTCCCAGCTTAACAAGTGAAGTGCAACCACTAGACAAATGGATAATTCAAACTGTAAAACTACTGTACAGGAAACGGTTAATGCGGACCTTCATCAACGCAGCAGATAAGTGTAATAGTGCAGTCGAATTTACACGTCTATAAAGAAGCAATTGTGAAATGTGTCCATCTGCAGGATTTGTGTCCCAATCAATTGAAGAGGAGGAACCATCTCACATAGATAACATTTCATTAACTGGGAAACTGAGATGTCTCCGTGAAGTCCTTTGCAGTAAATTGTCAGACATTGGTGTTTTTAGTGATTTAGATAATGTGTTGGAAGTCCACGATGATGTTCCTGGAACAATTGATGGAGTGTTACAAGAAGTGACTTCTTCAGAAGAAAGGTAGTCTTCAGAAGAAGTAGAAGAAGAAAAAGTTGCTGTCCCCAAGGAGCCACCCACTCATCAAATAGCTGTGCAGTGTAATAATGAGTTGGAATGCCATGCATTTGTGTATAACCTACCAGAAATGATTGAAACTTTATTTGGATTACGCCGGAAAATTGAATCAGAGTGGGCACATTCAAAAATTGAAAAATCAAGACTAAGTCTTATGACACCGAACTCGATAGCTGCAGTCACTTAATTGCAGCCAGTATCCAGTATTCGGGAGATAGTGGGTTCGAACCCCACTGTTGGCAGCCCTGAAGATGGTTTTCCGTGGTTTCCCATTTTCACACCAGGCAAATGCTGGGGTTGTACCTAAATAAGGCCACGGCCACTTCCTTCCCATTCCTAGACCCTTCCTGTCCTATCGTCACCATAAGACCTGTCTGTGTCGATGCAACATAAAGCAACTTGCAAGCCTTGTGACCGATTTTTTTTTGTGTTTTTTTTTTTGTTTTTTTTTTTCACGAATAGGTAAAGGGCGGGTACTGTACAATGCAATATGCAAAATAAAACATAGGACAATACTGTAGAGTTTATTCACAGCTTTAGTAGGCATGAAATTATTATTGATAATATTATTTGCTTTACATCCAACTAAATACTTTACGGTTTTCGGAGATGCTGAGGTGCCTGAATTTGGTCCCACTGGAATTCTTTCATGTGCCAGTAAATCTATCGACACAAGGCTGACTTATTTGAGCACCTGCAAATACCACCGGACTGAGCCAGGATCGAACCTGCCAAGTTGGGGTTAGAAGGCCACCTCCTCAACCACCTGAGCCACTCAGCCCAGCAAATAATGTAATTCAGTGTACTGCACTGTATATAAATGAACCACTGTTTTTGTTATCTATATACAGTACCGGTACACACTAGCTCAGAGTATTTCCTTTCCTGAGTGTGATTTTGAAATACTGTACACCCACCCTGTCGATTGGACACCCCACTACATTGGACACTTTTTTAATGAACTGTAGATGTCCAACTTAGAGTGGTTTCACTGAATGTGTATCTATATTATATAAAATAATAGTTTTGTCTGTACATTGCTCAGAATTAGAAAAGTATTTCTGTATTGGTCATGTCCACAGTAAGAAGGAAATGCAATTTTTAATTTTCTGTATATATTGACGCACATCACGAAAAAATGGCTGAACAAAATTTCCTGAAAATCAGTATGTAAGATCAGAGAATTAGGCACTAAAGGCTATAAATAATTTTATTCATGCTGAGTGAAATGTTTGTTTTAAGGGAAGGTCTAAAATTTATTCCTCAAATATCTTATTAGTGGTTCTGTCGATAAATACTATGTAACAAATGACATATAAAATACAATTTATGATCATTTATATCTTATAAAGTTTTCCATATCGGCTATGATAAAAGAGTTATTCATGAATTTAGACTTCTGTTGCTTAGTCCATATCAACATCTAGCCACGAGAAAATGGATGAACGGAATTTAAAGAAAGTCAGCATGTAAAGTTGGGGAATAAGGCACTACAGTTTAGGCTACACATAATTGTATTTATCCTGGGTGAAATGATGTTTTATCGTCGCCATAAGACCTATCTGTGTCGGTGCGACGTAAAGCCCCTAGCAAAAAAAAAAAAAAAAAAGAAATGATGTTATGGGGAAGGCCTTAAATTGAATTCTCAAATATCTGAATTATTCATGTTCCTATTGGTAAATATTACATAATAAAAGCTATAGAGAATAATATCTGATCATTTATGTCTTATGTAGTTTTACCACACTGGCCATAACAGACACATTCGTGTCCATATCAACGCTAAGCCACGAGAGAATGGATGAACGGAATTGAATGAAAATCTCTATGTAAAGTCAGGGAATCAGGCACTACAGTCTAGGCTATAAAAAGTTTTATTCGCCCTGGGTGAAAAGGTAGTGGAGGGGAAGGCCTAAAATTTAATTTCACTGTCGGCAGCCCTGAAGATGGGTCTTCGTGGTTTCCGAACTTCACAAAATGTAAATGCTGGGGCTGTACCTTAATTAAGGCTACGGTCGCTTTTTTACCCCACTCCTAGCCCTTTCTTAACTGATTGTTGCCATAAAACCTATCTGTGTTGGAGCGATGTAAAGCAAATTGTAAAAAGAGAAAATAATTGTCAGATATCTATGTTATTAGTGGTTCTGTCAATAAATACTACATAACATAAGTTACAGAGAATAAAATTTCTGATAATTTATGTCTTATACAGTTTTACCATACTGGATATGATAACAGGAATATTAATGAATTTAGACCTTCATAGTCCGTATCAACGCTGAGGGCATCGTTAACATGGAAATGTTGTTCAGTCATTTTAACTGGGAATTATGGTTGTTTCTGTCGTGATTGCCTTAAGATGAAAAAAATCGCGTGGTCATCATCCCATATCAACAAGGAAAATTGTGAAGATGACTATCATGATGAGAAAAAGAGAATGTGAAAGAACAATTGCTTGAAGAACAAAACAAGAGGGAGTCATGAAAGAAGGGGGGAGGACCTACTTTACGTTGAATGTCATAATATCACACATCGGAAGAAAATTAAATGTTAAGGCCTACAATTTCAAAATCAAAAGCCCATGAAATTGATCACCGATAACATTACATTGATTATTGTTTATTGTGATGTGCTTTGTCTCTTCTCCTGCCACTCATCTCCGATAGATGGCATTACTGATGCATACTGCGTTAGCTAAGTGAGTTACATTCCCTAGTAGAACAGCCTGCCTGAATATAGGTGTGAAGTAGTATGGTGCCATTCCTCTGGTTCATACATGTTTTGATAACTACTGGTACATCCCATATTCATATTTTCACTTGCTGCAAACTGCATTTATTTTCTCCATTTACCTCAACCACCAACATGGCCAACCTTCCAAATGTTTTGGAATATTAATTCTATCCCAACAAAATGTATAACGACAGTTATAGAAGATCTACCTTATAATCTTTTATGTCTCGTACATTTTAACCTTTTCAGCTATAATAATGGAGATGTTTGTGAATTTAAAGACTAGATTGGGAAGTCCATCAGCAGGGGGATAGCCTTTATTGTTTCGCCATCATGGTAATCAGCTAGCTAATGATGGTGATTGCTGTAATTGTGTAAATATTGTGCACATCTGCTCAGTCATTAGCCACTATTGATCAGGAAGATAATGAAGATGACTACCAAAATGACAAGAAAAATGCAATCACTTGAGGAATGGGGGATAAGGTCTGTAGTTGCTCTAATACCACCAAGCCTGAAGAAAACAAAATGTGATTGCCTACAGTGTTCTATGACCATAAAACTTATGAACTATAACTTTACATTAACTATATTATTAGTTGAGATATTCTGCCACTTTACTACCTCAATTATAAGACGACAGGTACGGCAGCTAGTATATACCGTGTGATTCAGCCACCCCCTCCAATGTAATTTTATGCAACCCGCAATATTAATTCTGTCCTGAGAACATCTGCCCTGCTGGGATGCTCAGACAACACAACTGGATATCTTGGTATTTACCACCTCACCATAATAGGATGCCGTAATATTATACTTGTATTAAACACTGGATGGCATGTGTGTGCCTTCTAGATCATATCAACCTGACACGCCGGTGATGTTGTGACCGCAGTAAACCTAATGCATGCTATAAGCTGCACAGTGTGCTGCAGAGAACCATAGCATACTTGGTAAAGGCACGGCGGAGAGGGCTTACATGTGAGGTGGGGTGAAGATTCCATATTTTTGAAATATTTGTTTAATACTGTCATGTCTCTGACATGACGCGTTCCGCCATTCGCGTACAAAAGAGCGAATGGTTCGAACTAGGGTTGAACCGCGACCTCCCGAGAGATGTAAAAGAACAGGTAGTAGGCTAAAGAAAGAAAAGCTTAACTACAAGAATTACAATGGTATCATAGTGAAATGAAGGATCAGTGAAGTGACAGTGTTCAGTGTAATAAGAAAAAGTAAAGTGAGAAGAATTTAATACATATACGAAAACCTGAAAAGGCAATGCAGTTCACTGATGGCTTAGAGTAAGCCAAAGCATGGCGAAATATTAGGAAACATCATAGCTGTTTGTGCCAGCTTATCACCGGTATGTAAATATTCTAAGATCAGAAGTTGGGAGCTTCAAAGAGACACGTAGGCAATGGAAATATCCATGTTCTCAATACTTCTAGAACATGCTTGTGGTGACATCCTTTCCTGTTGAGGGAAATGGCCAGCCAATCAGGAAAGGCCAAATCAGAATCACGAGCAGGGCAAAGTCGATCATCAAATAGTTGGTTCTGGAAAATAAGAAGTTATTTAAGGAGGTGTAGAGGACGAATTGGGGGAGTTGATCAAAATAATTTACGAGCGACGGTCCGCAGAGAAGACCTGGGGAGGTTGGTCTAGAGAATTCACAGGAGTCAGTCCAAGAGAGGACAAGGGAGTTTGTCAGAAGTAGGTACGGGAGTTGGTTTTGGGAAACCATGGAGAGGACGTGTCTAACTAATTGACAACGGAAGTCTGGGATGGAAGTCTGATTTCAGTGGGACTCAGGCTAAGAAAAAAAGGAGCAAAATGTAGCTCTGATGAATTAATCCTGAGAACCTATTGAGAAGAATGACTGCGGCAGTTCAAATGGGAGAACTTGGGAAGACCACTAAGTCACAGTAAAAGAGTGGAATCTGGGCCGATGACCTTCGATGTTAGGCCCCTTTAAACAACAAGCATCATCATCATCATCATCATCAAAAGAGTGGAAGAAGTAGAAGGACTTATAATAGAGAAGGAGAAAGAGATGCAATTCAATCATCTGTATTCAAATGTTAATATAAATAAAATAATTGTCTGGACAATCGTAGCAATAGTCATGTTGCCCTGTTTTCTAAGCCCCACATACAAAAAATCCTCTGGATTTTCTACTAACATTTGTTTTAAACAAAAGATTATTAGTGAAAGTAAAATTAAGACTAAAACTTCCGATGATGATTTTGTGGCTCATTTTGAGAGACCCCGACCAGTAAGAGGTCAAGTTAGTATCCATAAAGTAGAGAATAAAAATGATGCCTTAGATCAAGTGCAAACATCGCGTGGTGTAAGATCATGTACAAGATTGTAGATTAAATTAGAATGTGAACCCCACATCAAACAGTAGAGCAACCTCGACCCACTAACACGATGTGGTCGACACTCACGTGCAAATTCATTAACACTTAGAGAAAGAGACTAACCAGAAGTGCCTGTGTCAAGTGGACCCAAACACTTCTTTTCTGAGGGGGGGGGAAGGTGTCATGTCTCGGAAATGGTGCGTTCCGCCATTCGCGTACAAAAGAGCGAACGGTTCGAACTAAGATTGAACTGCGACCTCCCGGTACAAGAGAGATGTAAAAGAACAGGTAGTAGATTTAAGAAAGAAAAGCTTAACTACAAGAATTACAATGGTATCATAGTGAAATAAAAGATCAGTGAAGTGACAGTGTTCAGTGTAATAAGAAGAAGTAAAGTGAGAAGAATTTAATACACATATGAAAACCTGTAAAGGCAATGCAGTTCACTGATGGCTTAGAGTAAGCGAAGGCATGGCAAAATATTATGAAACATCATAGCTGTTTGTGCCAGCTTATCACTGGTATGTAAATATTCTAAGATCAGAGGTTGGGAGCTTCAAAGACGCACATAGGCAATGGGAATATCCATGTTCTCAATACTTCTAGAACATGCTCGTGGTGACATCCTTCCCTGGTGAGGGAAATGGCCAGCCAATCAGGAAAGGCCAAATCAGAATCACGAGCAGGGCAAAGTCGATCATCAAATAGTTAGTTTTGGAAAATAAGCAGTTATTGAAGGAGGTGTAGAGGGTGAATTGGGGGAGTTGATCAAAAGAATTTATGAGAAGACCGGGGGAGGTTAATCTAAAGAATTCATGGGAGTCGGTCCAAGAGAGGACAAGAGAGTTTGTCAGAAGTAGTTACGGGAGTTGGTTCCGGGAATCCATAGAGAGGACGTGTCTAACTAATTGGCAACGGAAGTCTGACTTCAGTGGGACTCAGGCTAAGAAAAAAACGGAGCGAAGTGTAGCTCTGATGAATTAATCCCGAGAACCTATTGAGAAGAGTGACTGTGTCAGTTCGAATGGGAGAACTTAGGAGGACCACTAAGTCACAGTATTCAACGAAGTTAGTCTGAAACTAGTCCAAGAGTTTCAGGACGGGAAGGTAAAGACAGCGTACTACAGGGAAGAATAACGTCGTGTGGGAAGGTGGTTCGCGAGGCAGGTTGAGAACTTTTAAGTAGAACTGTATTTCCTTGATGGGTTGGTGAGACGTAAAGTGCTGAAAACTGTCGAGTGCCATCGTAACAAAAAAGCATGCAAGGAGAGAGAAGAAAGAAGACATCGCTTCCGGAAGATAAGTATTCACTGGAACAGACAGTCCTAAAAAGGGAACCAAAGACTCTAGTTAACTCTTTGATGTGTGGTAGAGATAGGAAGTTCCCTTCATTGGAAAGAGTACATTTGTGTATAATTGTACATACTGTATAAATGTGTTTGGGTATTTCAATATAAGTTAGCTCAGTAATAGGTCAACTGACTGGTGTATATATTGGCTGTTATTTTTCTTGCTTTCGAACCCCGGGTCCCTAGTCTGTCCCATCCATAGGATACGACAATACGTATGTATGTATGTATGTATGTATGTATGTATGTATGTATGTATGTATGTATGTATGTATGTATCTTTATTCTTTCTCCAGATCTACATAATATGTATATGATCCATTAATGGGGAGAAAAAATAACAAGTCTGACCAAAACCAGCTCACAAAAAGAAAAGGAAAAGAATGCTACCAGATAGACAGACACATGAACATAACCATATGTAGTACTAATAATAATAGTAATAATAATAATAATAATAATATAAATAATAATAACATGGCAATGAGGCAGGGTAAACACTGTTACCTGGCCTGAGATCAACCCTTATTGGTGGTCTGTTGGCCATGGCAGAAGGCAGTATGGCAGCAGACAGCATCTGTAATTTAAACAAACTGCATATCACTTCCGGCCTGGTTCGCAACTCAGCGCAATCCTTCCTGAACACTGAACTCTCTGTTGTTCTACTTGAGCTGCAAACCCAGCTTTTGTATTACCTCCACTGTCGTGCCGGTGTGCAGTTATTCTCCTTACGTTTCATTACTATTCTCCACTGTTAAACTCCATTATCTCGCTACACTTATTTTCTTTTAAAATTTCAGGCAACTCTCCACATTAAATGAGACCATCTCGCTAACCATTCCATACATTACAAACCAAACATCACTATCTCCGTATTCATCCGCCAGCCTTACCTCATCGCAAGTTTTACATCCACTCTACTACCTTATACCATCCATCTCCACACATTAACTTAATCACGGCACCTCATGATTATTTACTAAGTCACCACACGTGCTTACAATCACTCTCTTCCTTGCTTACTAACAAATACCTGCATTATCTTAATTACAGCCTTCCTGTACCATCTAATGGCAGTAATTTATATACACACTTCATCGCCTACTAATTTAACTGCTTAATCGCTCTTATCTCAGTTAGAAATAACACACACCCTCCACTTTTCTCATGCGCTTAAACAATTTACTTACTGCTGCTGCTTGTTTTTTTTTACTTCTTGTCACTATGCCTATGTCCAAATTACTCGTCTTACTCCACATCTCTTTTAGGCTCAAGCTTCTCCCTTTCGCCAAGGCACCTCTTGCTGCTGCTTTCTCTCTGCAAGCCGTATTTTCACTTCGTTTATGTGCACTTGTCACATCTTGTGTTTCCCCCACCACATTCACTCCCTGTATCTTCCTTTCTTCTCTCACAGTGGCCTCCGTCCTCAGCTCCTTAACTATTGCCCTGGTCTCCCTCCTCATCTCAATTGCTGCTTTCCTGGCTCCTTCTATGATCGATTCAAAGATAGCATGTGCGTCCTTCTCTGCCCTGCTAATTTCTTCTTGCTGCAAGCTCTGTTCCAATGCCCTATTTTCCTTGGTTTTTTCTTTATCCCCATGCCCATCATCACCAACTTTACTGTCTCTAACTTGCATTTCTTCCACTCTCTTCCCCATTACCACTTTGTTCTTCATATTCTCCTCTATTTCCCGGAATTTCGTCACTGTCCAAAATCTGGTCCATTGTCCATTGGTTACCACTAATAGCTGACCCTTAATGTAGGCTCTTAACCCTTGCAATCTAGCCCTGACCAAATGTTTCTTCAGAGTGTTTATATTCTTAATCCCTTCTCTTCCCATGTCTCTTTTAACCCAAATTTTTGAACTCCGTATATTATCCGCGCCTCTTATCACTATTTCCGCCATCAGGGTGGAGTACAACTTCACTATCCTTTCCACATCGTCAATATCAACTTCACGAAAGTTAATTTTCATCATTTTTGTATGACTTCCACCACTTTGTAAATTGTTAGCACTTTGTCCTCTCCTTTTTCTTCCGGCACTCCATATACACTGACTGACAGAGCAAATGCAACACCAAGAAAGAGTGGTCAGAACTTTATGCCAATTGCAGGGTATACTGACGTCACTGAGGTATGCTCATGATGTGAAATGCGCCGCTGCGCTGCGCACGTAGCGAACGATAAATGGGACACGGCGTTGGCGAATGGCCCACTTCGTACCGTGATTTCTCAGCCGACAGTCATTGTAGAACGTGTTGTCGTGTGCCACAGGACACGTGTATAGCTAAGAATGCCAGGCCGCCGTCAACGAAGGCATTTCCAGCAGACAGACGACTTTACGAGGGGTATGGTGATCGGGCTGAGAAGGGTAGGTTGGTCGCTTCGTCAAATTGCAGCCGATACCCATAGGGATGTGTCCACGGTGCAGCGCCTGTGGCGAAGATGGTTGGCGCAGGGACATGTGGCACGTGCGAGGGGTCCAGGCGCAGCCCGAGTGACGTCAGCACGTGAGGATCGGCGCATCCGCCGCCAAGCGGTGGCAGCCCCGCACGCCACGTCAACCGCCATTCTTCAGCATGTGCAAGACACCCTGGCTGTTCCAATATCGACCAGAACAATTTCCCGTCGATTGGTTGAAGGAGGCCTGCACTCCCGGCGCCCGCTCAGAAGACTACCATTGACTCCACAGCATAGACGTGCACGCCTGGCATGGTGCCAGGCTAGAGCGACTTGGATGAGGGAATGGCGGAACGTCGTGTTCTCCGATGAGTCACGCTTCTGTTCTGTCAGTGATAGTCACCGCAGACGAGTGTGGCGTCGGCGTGGAGAAAGGTCAAATCCGGCAGTAACTGTGGAGCGCCCTACCGCTAGACAACGCGGCATCATGGTTTGGGGCGCTATTGCGTATGATTCCACGTCACCTCTAGTGCGTATTCAAGGCACGTTAAATGCCCACCGCTACGTGCAGCATGTGCTGCGGCCGGTGGCACTCCCGTACCTTCAGGGGCTGCCCAATGCTCTGTTTCAGCAGGATAATGCCCGCCCACACACTGCTCGCATCTCCCAACAGGCTCTACGAGGTGTACAGATGCTTCCTTGGCCAGCGTACTCTCCGGATCTCTCACCAATCGAACATGTGTGTGATCTCACTGGACGCCGTTTGCAAACTCTGCCCCAGCCTCGTACGGACGACCAACTGTGGCAAATGGTTGACAGAGAATGGAGAACCATCCCTCAGGACACCATCCGCACTCTTATTGACTCTGTACCTCGACGTGTTTCTGCGTGCATCACCGCTCGCTGTGGTCCTACATCCTACTGAGTCGATGCCGTGCGCATTGTGTAACCTGCATATCGGTTTGAAATAAACATCAATTATTCGTCCATGCCGTCTCTGTTTTTTCCCCAACTTTCATCCCTTTCGAACTACTCCTTCTTGGTGTTGCATTTGCTCTGTCAGTCAGTGTATAAATAAGCATTTCATTCTACGTTCTTGGCTACCGTCTTTTATTTCTGCCTTCAGCTTCACCATCTCTTCCTCCACCTCCCTTATTTTCATTTTGAGTGATATAATTTGTCTCTCATTGTTTTCCACTTTGTTCATAGTTTCGTCTGTTTTTCCCGGTATCCAATGCCTCATATTTTCAAATTCTTTCACTTGTTCCTTCAACATATTTTTAATCTGCTCAAACGGGCATACTTCTTCCACAACTTCTTTAACCACTCTTCTTATGACCTTCACGTCTTCCCAGCTCATGTTGCCACTGGAAGTCGGGCTGGGGTTTACTTCCACACCCCCTATAGCTAGCAGTACCATAATCACCGCTGTCACCAGTATCATCTCACCCATCATTCTTGTTTCCACTTTACCTCCTTCACTCCTTACTGTTTCCTTCTTCCATCTCCCCTGCCATCTTCCGATTACTACCCGATATTAATCCACACCAATCATCTTCCTCTTCCCTCCCGTCTGTCTTTTTCCACTTACCGCTCACACTCCACTCCCGCTCTACCGGCACATTCAACTCAGCACGTCTGCTCCCGAACGCTGACTAGGTTAGACTGATACGACAATACACACCACATGTAATGTAGGTTCAATATCCACTTTCATGCAAATTACGGGTGAATAAATGTTTTTATGGCCCTAAGAAGGGCCAATTTTTCAGCAGACCGGAAATAATAGTAACACAACTGCCACAATGTTTTAGCATAGCAAGTGCTGGATGTGATTACCATTTTGGTTTATGCACATTCAGGCCTTGTGTCCAATAGATCTTCTTGCGCGCTGAAGCATTCAAAGTGTAATTGCTTGGCAGGTGTCCATGATGAGTTACCGGAGTTAGTCAAGGTTTTTCTGGCACCGATTGTAAACAAGGTTTTTCAAATGCCCCCACAAGAAATCTAACAGCATTAAATCCGGTGATCTGGTGGGCCAAGAAACAGGGCCTCCTTGTCCTATCCATTTCCTTGGCAGTTCCTCGTTCAGATGGTTACAAATGGGTCAAGTTGAACGTGATGGAGCACCATCCTATTGCAAACACATTGTGAAATGATTGTGCAAGGGCGCCATCCTCCAGCAGCAGTGGGAGTTCCTGATGCAGAAAGTGCAGGTAGCATGGGCCCATCCAATGGCCCCCAAAGAAATACGGTCCAATCAGGCAATATCCCAAAGTTTCACACCACTCATTCACTCTCCATCGTACTTGATGGGCCGCCTGTAGCACCCAGTGAGGATAGTCTGGACTCCAATAGCGCACGTTGTGGTGATAGACGTTCCTGTTATTGTGGAAGCACGATTCGTCCGAGAACAAAATATGCAATACGAATGCTGCATCATTGTCTAGCCTGCCTAATAGCCACCGACAGAACTCCATTCGAGCTTTGAATTCTATGGGCAGGGAGCTCTTGGTGTAGCTCAATTTGGTGTGAGTGAAATTTGTGTTTGTGCAGTATTCGCCGGATGGATGGCTGGCTGGTGTTCACCTGTTGTGCAATCACCCTTGTACTGATGTGTGAATTATTAAGGGCTGCCTCCGGAATGGCCTCTTCTGTTTCACCTGATGTAACGGGCCTATCACGGACTGGTTGTTGTTTGGAGATCACGCTTGTTGTCCTTAGGCGTCTTTCAAAACTGCGGGATGTCATGACTGC
Organism: Anabrus simplex; assembly: GCF_040414725.1. Taxonomy (NCBI): domain Eukaryota; kingdom Metazoa; phylum Arthropoda; class Insecta; order Orthoptera; family Tettigoniidae; genus Anabrus; species Anabrus simplex. The sequence continues at coordinate 678,626,462 of NC_090266.1, forward strand.
TGGGTGTCGCCTGTAGCGATACCGTTCTTGGTGCAGACGTAGTGCCTCACACACATTTTGTCTTGCTTCCCATTAAATGAGTAGTATGTCAATGTATTCCTCTGGGGAAAACATGCCAAATGACAGCAGAGATTACATTCAGGCCCTAACCAGCGGAGTATGCGCAGGGCACAAAATGAATAACAGCGTCATTTTACTGTTTGAATGCGGCAAACGGGCCTGTGTTTACGTATTCAAACATCATACCGATGCAAAAATATTTGAACGCTGCAGGATTCAAACCATCAGTGGCACATTCCGTTGATTATTAGGCTAACCCCTAACCACATTCGCTATGCTACACTGTTGGGAATATGCTGGTAGTACGATGAGAGCAGAGTATATACGCCATCCGGTTCAGTGTTTTAAACATTAATTACGGCACTGTTACCTAATTTTATGCATCGATTCCCCTCTTCATTACAACCGGTCACGAGGCACGACGCATTAACATAGTTACGTGGTCAAAGGACATCGTTACATGATTTCAAGGCATTATGTTTTGTGAGAGGGCGATATAACCTGTCGGTAAGGTTCAGAATCATGTGCAAGATGTGCTCACTGGACATTAGTACCATACACTACACCTGCAGGGGTATAGTCATCTTATAACCATGTTGCATGTTAGTTGGGTTGCATAAAACTACATTGGAAGGGGCGGCTGAGTCACACGGTATATAGGGAGTAGAGCCTGGATTTTTATGTAATATCAAATCATGAAAAATGTACATAAACATGTAGTAAATATCAGTGAAATATGTAATGAAATATTCTAAAAATATGTAGTTATATATGTAATACAGTAAAACCTCTGTATAACAGACAACTTTGGGGCTGAAAAAATGTCTGTCATGAAGGGGTGTTCTCCCGAGAGAGAGTATGAAACTGGTACCATTAAACATAAGTTGGAACACAATAACCCATGTATTGTTTGCATTAAAAACTCTCTAAAAATAATTGTATATAGTATTGTGTGATGTACTGTACTGTACTCACATGAGAAAGTTGTAGATGTGCTGCTGCAGCTGTGATGTATGAAAGAGACAAAAACTCTTCTATGGAATCCTCTATTGAGCACATTGTACCCTATTACTGTTCACCATGTTAAAATTAAGAAACTTTTAATCAATATGTACATGTAGCAATCTCTAAGTAAAACATTAGCACTTGAAAATATCCTTAACATTTGTTTGTTTTGTCCACTTCAGTTTAGCAATGATATTTTCACTATGTGCAACTAAATCCTGTGTCATTTGTATCTTTTCATTGCTTTGTTTATAATATAAATTTTTCAGTCGCTTAACAAAGGCGAGAGCCTCACTATACAGGGTTGCTGCTACCACATTTCTATATTTTCTTCAGAGTTGTCATTTGCATCACCTTTATTGCTGCTTTCATCGGAATCGTAATTTTTGTCACCCTTCCCTAGGATAGACTGAAGAATCATTTTCGTGTCTCCAATCTCTCACTCTGTTGGAACCTGCAATCAGTTTCGATATACACTGCCGGAAAAGAAACATGTAACATCCTCAAGGACAAAGTAATTTTATTTACAAGCAGTGTGACAGGGAGTTCATCATTGCAGCAGTATATGATTATAAATTCAGACTAAATGAAACACACGTCACAGTAAAGCGTGCCCAAACAGTCGCATCAATACACAGTGCACCCCCCTCTGTCAGCAATACAGACGTTTATTTGTATGATCATAAAGGTGGCGAATGGCATCCTGTGATAGATTGTCCCAAGCATCTTGCACCTTTTGATGCAATTTGGCAATGGTTCTTGCAGGCTCTGGAGAACGCATAAGATTGCACTTTATTATATCCCATACGTGTTCAGTTGGTGAGAGATCCGGTGATCATACTGGCCAGGGCAGTTGTTGTACACCATGTACAGCACGTTGCGTTTCAGCAGCTGTATGTGAATTTACATTGTCCTGCTGAAAAAGCACATCACTTTCCTGTCACAGAAATGGCTGTAGTATGGGGACAACAACCCGTGCAATGTAGCGGGCACTGGTTATGTTATGCTGCAGAAGCACCAACTGTAACCGCGAGTTGAAACTGATCGCCCCACAGCATGGAGCCTGGGGTGGGACCAGGGTGTCTTGAGTGAATGAACTCTGAAATAGGCCACTCACCAGGTCTACGCCATGCACGTGTACATCCCTCATTTGCATACATTCAGAACCTACTCTCATCACTGAAGACAATGGAGCACCATTCTCCTCTCTAGTTGACTCTTTCACGACACCAAAATAGCCATGCTTGGGGGTGCTGTAATGTCAGTGGTAGCCTGGCCAGAAGCACCCGTGCTCATAATCCCGCTGTAAGCAGGCTGTTCTCAATGGTCCTTGATGACACTGCAGGTGCAACATGTAACCAGATTTCATTCATGGATGATATTCGGTTGGCCACTGCTCTTTGCACAGTGTGTTGATCTTAACCTGCGTCTGTACTATGTGTCTGGAGCTGGTCTACGGGTGTGGGAATGTTCCATAGACCACTGCTGAAAGCAACAACATACCTCCGATACATTGTGCCCAATATGTGCAGCAATCCGTCAATATGTTCATCCAGCTTTCTACAGGTACATAATGCGACCACGTTCAAATGGCTGCAGTTGTTCAACAGGAACACTTACTAGTTGGCGGGGCATGATATACCATAGAATGAATATTGAAAACACAGTTCACCTCAAGCCTCAGCAGAGTTACTACCTGCAGAGTCAAAATGAAGTGTGCACGGACCGGCCCATCTGATCACCGATGCCTGTGACAAATGAATCGCTAATACAACTACCCCTCAGTTTGCTCATATTATACCCTGGTGCCACTGAACACAGTCCTTGAGGAGGTCGCAAGCTTTTTTTTTTTTTTTTTTTTTGACAGTATAAGTGTTCACTTCTACCCTGTAACCTGCTGTGTTAATTAACTGTTGTGTTGCTTCCATACTGTCAGAAATATCAGATTCTATTTTGGGATTACCACCACTAGCTGGACACCCAGCTTTCAGAAAGCAGTTACAAAATATTGAAGCTGTACCATTTTTCCATGCATTAGTTATCCACGAAATTGCTTGGAGTACATTCAGTCCCTTTATCAGTGTTTGAAGGGTTACTTCATTCCTGTTAAGTTCTGATACAATGTGCTTCATCACTGTCTGTACATAACCTTGAAGTTCTGGATTACTCCTCGGTCATGCGGCTGAGAAACTGATGTTAAATTTGGTGGGAAAAAGATGATCTTCATATTTTGGAACTTAATTGTATCCAGATGCGATGCTGCATTATCAAGGAATAATAACACTTTTCACTCCTAGCGTATCATTTTTCTGTCCAGTTGTCTGAGCCACTCTGTCATTATTTCTCTGGTCATCCATGCTTCCCTATTTGCTTTCCATTCAATGCCAAACTTCGTAACGTCCATATTACCGGGCGAGTTGGCCGTGTGGTTAGGACTGCACAGCTGTGAGCCTGCATCCGGGAAATAGTGGGTTCAAACCCAATTGGCGGCAGCCCTGAAGATGGTTTTCCATGGTTTCTCATTTCACACCAGACAAATGGGACTGTACTTTAATTAAGGCCATGGCAACTTCCTTCCCACTTCTAGGCTTTTCCTATCCCATCGTCGGCATAAGACCTATGTGTGTCAGTGCGAGGTAAAGCGAATTGTAAAAAATAAAAATAATGTCCATTACGTCAAAGGGTTTTGGGGGAATGATTATTTATTTTATAATTTACCAGTCACTTGAACCCCATACGAAAGCATTTGAATGTTTTAAATCATATCTGATTTAACATCTAGGACGTAAAAATGACCAACCTGTGAAATTTTGATTTTGTATGTCGAACAGTATTGGAGAAATAAATACTTTTTAAGGGGTGAATGTTTTGAAATATTTATTAACATCTAGGATATAGAAGACAACCCTTCGTAAAAAAAAAAAGTTATGTTCGTACCTGAAACTGTTTCGGAAGAATGGATATTGTGTGTTTGAGGGTCAACCACCATCTAAACTTCTTAGGGGAGAAATGTTTTGAAGTATACGGTATTTTACACCTGGGACATAAAAGAGGACCCTTCTTCTAATTACAACTTTGTACGAGAAACGGTTTTGGAGAGGTGAATAATTTAGTTTACGGAGCTAACATCATTGGACACTTTAGCGGTGGAACATTTAAAAATATTTCCTACTAGCAATTACCCGCGGCTTCACTTGAGTGGATTTTGTAATTTGATCAAAGTAATCGTTCCTCAGCATTGTACTAGGACATTATCTGAAAATGCCTAAAGTGTAAAAACTCGCCCTAAAATTGAGTTTCATTTACCCCAGAAATTCTTTGTAAACCATGTTTGTGGTATTTCCTTTTGGGGCTAAGACGACTATGCGACACAGAACTGAACATGTGAGAAACAGTCTTCTCTCTTGTCAAAAAAATAAATACATGTTTCTTTATTTTTAAAGGAGATTCCAAATACCTATTCACACATCTGTAACATCTTCAGTTTTTGATATATATATATATAAGTATCCCCATAAAAAGAATTGAACCCCTTGATCAGTCCATCCCACACCCGCACCCCCATTTAAGTGTATTTTCCGAAAACAAAAATGCATGTTCCTTTATTTTTAGAGAAGATTCCAAATACCAATTTTCATGTCTGTAACATATTCAGTTTTTAAGTTATAAGTATCCTAATAAAAAATAATTCAACCTTTTTTCACCTCTTTTCACCCCCCGTTAAGTGCCTTCTCCGAAAACAAAAGGGTACATGTTCCTGTATTTTTAAAGGACTTTCCAAATACCAAGTTTCTTGTCTCTAACATGTAAGTTTTTGACATATAATGTAGATATACCGGTACTCATTTTAAAAATTCACGTGCTTTTCCAATTCCTTTCAGACCCTTAACTGTATTTTTCAAAAACAATAAAATACATGTTTCATTATTTTTAAAGAACATTCCAAATACCAGTTTTCATGTCTGTACGTCTGTAACACCTTCAGTTTTGAGACAAATGTAGACTCATACAAATAATTCAACTTCTTCTTCTTCTTCACTTCTTTCGACCCCTCTCCTGCCTAAAGTGGACTTTCCAGAAACAAAAAATACGTGTTTCTTTGTTTTGAAAGTAAATTCAAAATAACAGTTTCATTTCTTAAGATAAAGTATCCTCATAAACATATTTCAACTCCTAATCTACTTATATTCAACCCCACGCCCCTTAAATTGATTTTCCGGAAAAAACAAATGCGTGTTTGTTTATTTTCAAAGGAGATTCCAAATACTAATTTTCACGTCTGTAACATCTTCATTTTTTGAGATATAAGTATCCTCATAAACGTAATTCAACTCATTTTCCACCCCCCCCCCCTTCCTACCTGTCGAGCTGAATCCCCCTCCCTAAAAGTGCGTGTTTCTTTATTTTTAAAGGAGATTCCAAATACCAATTTACACGTCTTTAATATCTTTAGTTTTTGAGATATAAGTATCCTTATACAAAGAAGTCAACTAATTTTTCAGTTCATGCACCCCACTTAAGTGGATTTTCCGAAGACAAAAGAACACGTGTTTCTTTACTTTGAAAGAAGATTCCAAATACATGTGTTCATCCCTCTAACATCTTCAGTTTTTGAGATATAAGTATCCTCATAGAAAGAATTCAAATCCCTTTTCACTCCAGCCCATTAAGTTGATTCTACCTCCCACCCCCTCCAGAAAATGCGTGTTTCTTTATTTTTAAGGGAGATTCCAAATACAAAATTTCACGTGTGTAACATCTTTAGTTTTTGAGATATGAGTATCCTCATACAAAGAATTCAACTATTTTTTTTATTTAATTCACACACACCTGAAGTGGATTTTCCAAAGACAAAAGATTACGTGTTTCTTTACTTTGAAAGAAAATTCCAAATACAAATTTTCATGTCTGTAACATCTTCAGTTTTTCAGATATAAGTATCCTCATGAAAAGAATTCAACTCCTTTTTCATCCACCCCCGCCCGTTAAGTTGGTTTCACTCCACCCAAAAAATGCGCGTTTCTTAATTTTTCAAGGAGATTCCAAATACCAATTCCCACGTCTGTAACATTCAGTTTTGAGATATTAGTTTTTCCAGAAATAGAATTCAATTTTTTTAACTTCTTTTCACACTCTCCAATTAAGTGAATTTTCCAAAAATAAACAGTACCTGTTTCTTTAAAAGAGCATCCAAATACGAATATCACGACTGTAACATCTTCAGTTTTTGAGACTTTTTAAAGGAGATTCCAAATACCAGTTTTCACGTTTGTAACATCTTTAGACTTATATATATATATATATATACACACACAAATAATTTAACTAATTTTTCAATTCTTTCACCCCCCTCCCTCACCGTTAAGGGTTTTTTCGAAAACAAAAGAATACGCATTTCCGTATTTTTAAAGGAGATTCCAAATACCAATTTTCACGTCTGCAACATGTTAAATTTTTTAGATATACTGTAGATATGCTAATTTTAACAATTCATCCCCTTTTTTCTGTTCCGCTTAAGTGGAATATCCCGGAAAGGAATATTTATGTTTCTTTGCCTTTGCAGGAAATTTCTAATGCCAGTTTTCAAATCTGTAATATATTACCTGTCTGAGATAATTTGCAGGTATAATCTTTTTAAAAAATTCACCCAGTTTGTCACTCCGTTTCATCCCCTATTCATCGGAGTATCCAAAAACTCAAATGCTTATTTCTTTATTTTCAAAGTAGATTCCAAATACCAATTTTTCATCTCTGTAACATCTTCAGTTTTTGAAATATAAGTCTCCTTATAAGAGGTGTTCAACCCCTTTCCTCTCATTTTCCGCCCCCTTAATGGTCCGAAAACAAAAGGATACGTGTTTCTTTATTTTTAAAGGAGATTCCAAATACCAATTTTTACGTTTGTAAACTGTTAAGTTTTAGAGATACAGATATACTTCTTTTAAAAACGCACCCCCTTAGTGATGGAATATCCATAAATCCTGCCTTAGTGAGCACCTACATTTTAATATGAATGTATCCCAAAAATTTCATTTCTTTATGTCCAGTAGTTTGGGCTCGGCGATGGTGAATCTGTCAGTCAGGACATGTTCTTTTATATATATAGATTAGATATAAGTATCCTCATACTAGTTCAATTAATTTTTCAATTCTTTCACACACACACACACACACACACACACACACACACACACACACACACACACACACACTTCATTGGATTTTCCGAGAATACATGTTTCTTTACTTTTAAAACAGATTCCAAATACCAATGTTCACGTCTGCAACTTCTTTCGTTTTTTGAAATTATAGTACTGTATCTTCATACAAATAATTCAACTAATTTTTGAATTCCCCCCACCCTTTTAAGTGGATTTCTGAAAAAAAAGAAATACTCATGTCTTTATTTTTAAAGGAGGTTCTAAATACCAAATTTCATGTCTGTAACATCTTCAGTTTTGAGATATCAGTACCCGTAAAAAGTGTTCATATCTTTAAGGCGCTTGATATTAAAATAACGAGCATGGATCTTATCCTAGGGAGTGGCTTTATCATTGGAGTTGGTACAGAGAGGGGTATAGTTATCAATTTTAGAGATTCTTTTGATAAATTGAGTTTATTGATCATCAAAAGCAAGTTCATATCACCTTCGTACAGCAGCATGGATGTGTCGTGGCTGGTTGGTACCTCCGAGTCCTGGGATGGCCTTGGACATCGCCTGGGCAGGGACCACACCTGCTCGGATGAGGAGTTCTGGAATGTCTCGAGGTTCTGGAATGTCCCGACGTTCTGGAATGTCTCGAAGATTGGCACACCTTCCTGGGTTCGATTTGAGACGTAATTCACACTTGAGTTTTCTGCACGGCACTCCACACAGTCATGGCACTGTCTGAACAAATATGACCTTTCAATTATGGTTACTGCACTCTAGATATTAAATCAAAACGTTCTGGAATAATCACTCGAAGAACAAGATGATTTTGATTTTGTACCGGTAGAAATGCAAGTTCATATCGCAAGCTTACTGTAAATTGGAATGTTATAGAGGACTATAGTCACCACAGTTCTTAATGCATAGTTTCTGAAGATTTAAAACACATTGGCAATGAACTGAATAAATAGCACTCGGAAACTGTCTTGTTCCGTCAATCGGCGAAGTGAATAGCCATTAAAGAAAATGATATTTGAAAGAAAAAGTCTGGCTTCATAAATTATGGATTCACTCAAACTATTGGAAAGTTCTAGGCTTTCTGGGAACGCGACATGCGTATTTTGAATTGTCACAGTTTTTAATGAGGATAAGAATCAAAACACAAGTCCCATTGCAGCGCTTGGAAAGTATTACATATTTCACAATTAAACGTAATTTTGAACGTCCCCTAAGTTTCACAGTCTTTACAAGACGTAAATTCAATGAGGCACTTGGGAAAACAAGTCATATCGTTCGCACGAAAGTTTATGTTGGTAGGGCACAAGTTCATCCTACACGCTCGGAAAATTTCAATGTTCCAGAAATTGATTCACAAAATACAAGTTCGAATAAGTTCGAAACGTCAGTTCCATGTGGTACACAACACTCGTGAAAATTCAAAGTCCTTTCAATCGTCGTCAAATAACTAAGTCCCTATGTGGCACTTCAAAAAAAAAAAAAAAAAATAACAAAGGTCCAATGTGTAAAAATAACAAAGTTCCAATGTGTCAATATGACGAAGTTCCAACACGATGCTCGCAGAAAATAAAAAGTCCCAATCAGGCACTTCAATAATAACACTTAGAGAAAATACCGAAGTTCCAATACTTGGATTTCGAAGACTGTCAACTAGAAGTTCGACACACACAATACTCCTCCTGTCACCCGTGTCACAGAGACGGCGGAGTGACAGATACTGAATTCGTAGGTCGGGTGGTCCTCCTTTTATACCCGTTCGCGTGGAAGGGTCTAGAACCCGGGTATTATCTACCCTTATAACTCCTATAATAATAGGTGGATTTTCTTGAAATCTTGACAGATTACGTCCATTGTAATGGTTTTTAAGATGGCAGTGTCGAAATAGCGATAAAATAGCGCAAAATGTACTTTTGAGGGTAAGCTGGAACATTACCATATATGGTCGCGTATAGCTGGCTTACGGCGGCTACGTCACTCGCTGGGTACGTCACTGCGTTCGGCGCGCGAAGTTCAACAAACATACTTCGGACTTCTCTCGTAGCGGCGTTCCCGGTGCAGTATCCTAATTAAAAGAATTCAACCCCATTTTCAGTCACTTTTACCCCCACCCCCACCCAAGTGGTTTTACCAAAAACAAAAAAATACATGTTTCCTTATTTTGAATAGAGATAAACAATAACATTTTTCACTTCTGTAACATGTTAGGTTTTTGAGATATACTGTAGAAATGCTCATTTTCAAAATTCACCCCCTTTTTAGTTCCCTTTAAGTGGCGTTTCTAAAAACAAATCACCTATGTTTCTTTACTTTTACAGGAGATTCCAAATACCAATTTTTTACGTCTGTAACATTTTACGTTTCTGAGATATACTGTAGATATAGTCTTTCTAAAAATTCGCCCGAATTTTTTACTCCTGTGTAACCCCCATTGATTAAAAACAAAAAGTACGTGTTTCATAATTTTTGAAGGAGATCCCAAATACCAATTTTCAAGTCTGTAATGTCTTCATCAGTTTCTGAGATATAAATATCCTCATTAAAGGCATTCAACCCCCTTTTTAACCCTTTCTCACCCCTCCTATTGGGATTTTCCAAAACAAGAAGTACGTGTTTTTTAAATTTTTAAAGGAGTTTCTAAATACCAATTTTTTCATCTGTAAACTTTTAAAGTTTTGAGATGTAGATACACCCATTTTAAAATTTCACCCCCCTTTTCACCCCCCATTAATTTGATTTTCCGAAACAAAAAAGTACGTGTTTCTTTATTTTTAAAGGAGATTACAAACACCAATTTTCAGGTCTTTAAGATCTTCAGTTTCTGAGGTATTAGTATCCTCATTAAAGGCATTCAACCCCTTTTTCACCCTTTTTACTCCTCCTATTGGTATTTTCCTAAAACAAAAAAATATGTGTTTCTTTATTTTTAAAGGAGATTCTAAATACCAATATTTACATCTGTAAACTTTTAAAGTTTTGAGATATAGATACACTCATTTTAAAAATTCACCCCCCTTTTCACCCCTTTTTCACCCCTTAGCGACAGAATATCCGAAAATCCTCCCGTAGCGAGCACTTACATTGTAATATAAATGTATCCTCAAAATTCATTCCTTTATGTCCAGTAGTTTTGGCTCGGCGATGATGAATCAGTCAGTCAGTCAGTCAGTCAGTCAGTCAGTCAGTCAGTCAGTCAGTCAGGACATGTTCTTTTATATATATACTAGCAAGATACCCGTGTTTCGCTACGGTATTATACTGAAATTTAGAATTGAATGCTTATTGTTTTATATATAATCCGCCGAAATTCGCGATCTGATTCGTTTTGTGAGAGAATCTGCCAAAATTCGCGACCTGACTCGTTTTCTAGTAGATTACGGCAAGTTTCCTCCCACTTTTCAATCTTTCTTTCCAGCAATCGATTTCGTACTTCCCGGGCTAGGTCCAGGTATTCCACCCGGTCAGTTGGGTCCCTAAATCTTTGTCATCTTTTCCTATAAGCATTTTTAATATGGATCAAATCCTTCAGGAGATCCAGCGTGGTGTCGTCTTGGGTGCCTTGGCGATACTGAACCCGCGGCCGGACTGCATTCTTAGTCATTACCCGTCCAGAGCCCGTTTCCAGCGCGGTCCGCACATTTGACGACGGTTCAGAACATTATTATTATTATTATTATTATTATTATTATTATTATTATTATTATTATTATTATTATTATTATTATTATTATAAATGTTCTGGACCCCACAGCAAGATGCAAGATCGCTACTTGGCGGTAAATTACATCTGCTGCCATTGTCATTGTTGAGAATGTGACCAGCACCATTGTCGTGCGTAGGCAAGTGTGCAGGATTTTTGGTGATACGAATGACATACTTCCCTGCATTATTGACCTTATTATAAAGGTGAACAATTGGACGGTCAATCTCATTCCTATCGTTAATTTCAAATGTGTTTAAATTTTTATTTATATGCCAGGAGAATCTACTGTAATCTAAGAACGTTCTCCGAAGGAAAAGATGGCTTTTGAAAACAAACCCAGGAAAGATTAAAAATGATCGGTTTATGATCAGAATAAGTACATCGAAAATCTACAGCCTGTTTCCAGTCATTCCACGGGGTCAAGAATGGAATGAATAAAGCCCCCATCTAGGGGCGACAATAGGAATTGTGCCGGCTGCCGAAGCACTCCTCTGGGGCAATGATTAATGAATGACAAATGAAATGAAATGATATTGGACAGTGTTGCTGGAATGAATGATGACAGGGAAAACCGGAGTGTCCGGAGAAAAACCTGTCCCACCTCCATTTAGTCCAGCACGAATGTCACATGGAGAGACCGGAATTTGAACCACGGAACCCAGCTGTGAGAGGCTGGCCCGCTGCCACCTGAGCAACGGAGGCTCCTTATAGATACATTATGAACAATAAAATCAATTTGTCTCACCCTTTTACACCCCACCGCCGTTAAGTTTATTTACCCCCACCCCCCAAAAAAAACCTAAAAGAAGGCGTGTTTCTTTATGTTTGAAGGAGATTCCAAACACCAATGTTCACGTCTATTACCTTCAGTTTTGAGCTATAAATATCCCCATAAAATGATTCACATTCTTTTTCAATTCCTTTTACACTCCTCCTCCCCCCCCCCCCCCCCCCCGAAGTGAATTTTCTGGCAAAAGATACTTGGTTTTTTTTTTTTTTTGCTATTTGCTTTACATCCCACCGATACGGATATGTCTTCTGGCGACAATGGTATAGGAAAGGCCTAGGAATGGGAAGGAAGCGGCTGTGGCCTTAATTAAGGTACAGCCCCAGCATTTGCCTGGTGTGAAAATGGGAAACCACGGAAAACCATCTTCAGGGCTGCCAACAGTGGGGTTCGAACCCACTATCTCCCGATTACTGGATACTGGCCGCACTTAAGCGACTGCAGCTATCGAGCTCGGTACTTGGTTCTTTAATAGTAAAGGATCTTACAAATACCAATTATTACAACTCTAACTTCTTCAGTTTTTTGATTTATGTGTCCTCATGAAAGGAATTCAACTCCTTTTCACTCCTGCCCCCCAACATGATTTCCCTCCCCCCCCCAAATGCATTTTTCTTTGTTTTTAAAGGAGATCCAAATATCAATTTTCATGTCTGTAACAACTTTAGTTTTTATTGGATGTATGTATCCTCATACAATTAAGTCAATTAATTTTCAAATCGTTCACCTCCCCATTTCTTTATTTTTAAAGGAGGTTCCAAATACCAAATTTCATGTCTGTAACATCTTCAGTTTTTGAGATATCAGTAGCCTAATTAAAAGTATTCAACACCATTTTCAGTCACTTTTACCCTCCCCCCACCCAAGTGGTATTTCCGAAAACTAAAAATACACGTTTCTTTATTTTTAATAGAGATAATGGAGATAAAATGTACTTCTGTAACATGTTAAGTTTTTTGATATATACTGTAGAAATTCTCATTTTAAAATTTCATCCCCTTTTTAGTTCCCCTTAAGTGGAGTTTCCAAAAAAAAAATCACGTATGTTTCTTTACATTTGCAGGAGATTCCAAATGCCACTTCTACATCTGTAACATTTTACGTTTCTGAGATATTCTGTAGATAAAGTCTTTCAAAAAAATCACCCCAATTTGTCATTCCTGTTTAACTGCCATTAATTGGATTTTCCAAAAACAAAAAATATGTGTTTCTTTACTTTTAAAGGAGATCCCATATACAAATTTTCAGTTCTGTATTATCTTCAGTTTCTGAGATATATGTATCCTCATTAAAGGCATTCAAACCATTATTCACCCTTTTTCACCCCTCCTATTGGGATTTACAGAAAACAAAAAATTAGGTGTTCCTTTATTTTTAAAGGAGATTTTAAATATCAATTTTTACATGTGCAAACTTTTAAAGCTTTGAGATATAGATACACTAATTTAAAAAAATCCACCCCCTTTCACCCCCCATTATTTAGATTTTTCCAAAAACAAAACAAAAATACCTGTTTCTTTATTTTTAAAGGAGATCCCAGATACCAATTTTCAAGTCTGTAATATCTTCAGTTTCTGAGAAGGCATTCAAACCCTTTTTCACCCCTCCTATTGGGATTTTCCAAAAACAAACAATACATGATTCTTTATTTTTAAAAGGAGATTCTACATACCAATTTTTACATTTGTAAACTTTTAAAGTTTTAAAATATAAATACACTCATTTTAAAAATTCACCCCCCTTTTCACCCCCCATTATATGGATTTTCCAAAAAACAAAAAAACACCTGTTTCTTTATTTTTAAAGAAGATCCCAAATACCAATTTTTAGGTCTGTAATACCTTCAGTTTCTGAAATATAAGTAGCCTCATTAAAGGCATTCAACCCATTTTTCACCCTTTTTCACCCCTTCTATTGGGATTTTCCAAAAACTAAATATACGTGTTTCTTTATTTTTAAAGGAGATTCTAAATGCCAATTTTTACATCTGTAAACTTTTAAAGTTTTGAGATATAGATACACTAATTTTTAAAATTCACCCCCTTTTTAACCCCCTTAGCAACGGAATATCCAAAAATCTTTCCTTATTGAGCACCTACATTGTAATATAAACGTATCCTCAAAATTTCATTTCATTATGTCCAGTAGTTTTGGCTCGGCGATGATGAATCAGTCAGTCAGTCAGTCAGTCAGTCAGTCAGTCAGTCAGTCAGTCAGTCAGTCAGTCAGTCAGTCAGTCAGGACAAGTTATTTTATATATATAGATGAGATGATTAAAGAACTGGAATCACATATAGGCTATTTGCAGATGATGTTACACTATATGGAGTAGTTGCAGCATTGTGAGCGACTGCAGGAGAACCTAGACAATGTTCCAAGATGGACAGCAGACAACAGTATGATGGTAAATGGGATGAAAAGTCAAATTGTAAGTTTCATCAGGAGGAAAAGTACTTAGTTTTAATTACTGTGTTGATGGGGTGTACCGGTACCTAGGTGTTAATATAAGGAATGTTCTTCATTGGGGTAATCATATAAACAAGGTTGTAAAGTAAGGTTACAGCTCTCTCACATAGATTATTTAGGGGTTGTAGAGAGGATGTACAGGATGGGACATATCTGTATGGGACTCACACCAGAATTACTTGATACAAGAACTGGAAAAGATCCAAAGGAATGTAGCACAATTTCTTTTGGGTCATTTTAGACATAGGAGTGGTGTTACGAAAATGTTGCAAACTTCAGGCTGGGAAGGCCTGGGAGTAAGGAGACAAGATGCTCGACTATGTGGTATGTTTTGAGCTTACAGCGGAGAGATGGCACGGAATGGCAGTAGTAGATGAATAAGCTTGAGTGGAGCCTTTAAAAGTAGGAAAGGTAATATAATATGAAGATAAAGTTGTAATTCAAGTGGACAAATTGGGGCAAATATTCAATTATAGGTCGAGGAGTAAGGGATTGGAATAAATTATCAAGGGAAAAGTTTAATTAATTTCCAAGTTCTTTGAAAATGTTTAAAGAAAAAAAAAAGCTATGTAAACAACTGATAGGGAATCTGCCACCTGGGTGGCAGCCCTAAATGCAATTGATTGATTGATTGATTGATTGTTTGATTGATTGATTGATTGATTGATTGATTGATTGATTTGTTTGTTTGTTTGTTTGTTTGTTTGTTTGTTTGTTTGTTTGTTTGTTTGTTTGTTTTACAAAGTTGTAACTACAGTGTTGGGCATATATCTCCTTGTTTTAGTGCTGTCAATTTATATTAATACAGGCAAAGATTTCTGGAAAACATATGCTTTCAATTTAGGGTAACCCCATTTAAGGTAAAAAATTCAGGTCCCTGTAAAAACGCTAAATAGAGGTTTTACCTATGATGTACAGGAGAGGATGTATAAGTCTCTGGTAAGATCCCAGTTAGAGTATGGTTCCACTGTATGGGACCCTCACCAGGATTACTTGATACAAGAACCCAATTAGATTTCTTTCCAGTACTGAGGAAGTCTTTTCACTAATTTGGAGAATAGTGTTGTATGTGATGCATGAGTTGCAGGAAGCTGGACAGCACAAACACCAGTCCCCCAGCCAAGCAAATTAACTATTATCTATGAAAATCCCTTAACCCAGCAAAAAAACAAAATCCTGGGTCCCAGGGACTGATGGCCAAGGCCCTTACTAGTCAGCCATGGAAACCAGACATCTTCCTGAATATGTTTGGTGCCTTATAACAACAATATTTATAAGAAAAGAGGGGTGGAGGTGGGGAAACATGCAGTTTTATTCTCTTTATAGCTCCAAGCCTGTATGTATGTTTCTGGACTTTCTCACAAGACACTTATTCTCCATTTAAGAACCCATACTTCTTTCTCTTTGTTGACTATCTTCTGGCCAGTTGCTATGTGAACTGCACAGTGTTTTCAATGAAAAATTAATTTAGCAGTTTTATGTGCCATTGTGATAACCAGCTACACAAGCGACAAGCAAAGTGAGAATTTAACATTTTATAACATCCCTCACACATTAACAACCTGGTTTCTTCACAATAAGATAAAATAATCTTTCCTTTTCTAGACTCCTAAATAACAACCATAACAACAAATCACAATACTCCCGTATTGTTCCTCAGTTGCACTCGAGAGGAGTTTCCCCAGCTAGACTTACTAGACAGTTCACAATGCATACACTAAATTAAGGATTAAAATGCCACCAGAAAGTAAGAAGAAGAAGAAGAAGAAGAAGAAGAAATAGTGACACACAAATATATTTCTTAAAACTTGTAATATGTTTTTCTCATTTTTTAAACAACTTGTCATATTTTTAGACATGAATTACGTTTATAGCTGAAGATGTCCCATATAGAGGGACAAAACTACTACCTAATTAACTGTTTTTATAATTATGTGTTTGCTCTTGCCATAGACAAAACAATACTAAATGTATTGAAAATGTTGGAAATCTTTCAATTAAAATTGTCATTTAAATACAAAGCTGCATGAAGAACATTAGTGGTTAACTGCACGTGAAGAACCAAACAAACTAGTGTATTCTGCTGGCCGTGTTTACTATTGGGGAGTTCGGAAATTTCGCCACCATGGACGGGTACCAGCTGTAGTAAACTCAATAACTTGCATACTGCAATCTGCAGACATGTGAAGTCTGAAAGTCACATTAATGTGCATATAACTTATAAAGATTTTGGTAGGGCTTATGTAGATCATGCGTTAAATGAAGCCATGAAGAATTTGTGAAAAAATGAGCGGCAGCTGGAATTCATATATAAATAATTTTCATGTAAGTTTTGAAGATTATGCCTTTAAATTTAAAAAATGAATTTAATTTATTTCATTAATAATTATATGAAATTAATCATATTATAATAATAATAATTAGAATATAAAAATTGTATAAAATGAATTACAACATTCAAATCATATTCACTTATAGTATTATAATTTTCATAGAATTGGTATAATTGAATTATGCATGTCTTCGACTTGAACTAACACTTCGCCCTTGGAACGCTGAGTTATTGTATCATATTGATAATCTTCAAAGGTAGAAAGGATCATAATATTGGATCAGGAGCAATGAAAATCAACACAGTCCAAGCATCATTGACATGTTGTAATTTTTGGGCAAAATCTTGAAAGCGTAACATCAATTTTAACAACACAATTATGATTACAAAAATCAGCAGTCAACAATATTTGGTACAACTTAATAATGTTAAAATATAAATTTTAAATTGTCATCTTTAAGGCAATGATGCAATTTAATATAAATATAGAATTCATTAAAAAAAAAGAGAAAGAGGTAACCAACAGTAACCATTACTCTTTAAAATAGATATTTGCTTTTGACCTACTTTGTAGTCTCATGCCATGGTACAATAACAATCAACTGCTATTTAAATTCAGAGTACAAAATTTGAGCATCAGCAAAGTAGACTCTTGCTCACCTAGCATTTGTGATAACAATCATCCAATTTTGATTTATATGATATGGTTGTATAAATATTAGTAATATAAAAGGAAAGACAAATTTCTTGTAAGAATGACCACTGATCATTTCTTTCAGAGTCTAATGTCTCCAGGGCATATAAACAATAAATTAACATTTCATTAAAATAAACTTTTGACATACCACATGTAATAGCAACTAGATTTGTAAGAAGCCTATTATATTTTTCTCTTGGAAGGAATGAACAGTTATTAACATTCAGTTAATGACAGCCACATGCTGAAGACTTCCATAAATTAACATCAAGAGTACTTCACATTTATGTGAATTATATAGACATAGGAGTATAAGAACTGTATAGGCTAAATACAGTTCAGTCAAAAGAAGTTCTTTCAATATAGGCTACTAACTATAGTCATAAATTAGATTTTTTTATTTGCTACCATGTCATTTGTCCACACAACAAATGCATTGTTCTAGGAGTGTAATTTTATTTGAAAGATGTATAATTTACTTTTTGAATGTCAGGATTATGCAACCTAGATTACTAGGCATGTGATTATCCTGGAATATTCAATTCTGCATAAATATTTACTAGGAAGGAGAACAGAAAGATGCAAGGTGACAATCAGCAAAGTACACAAGAATGTAAAATATTAGGTGTGGGAATCCATCTATTCGCTGGTTTTATGAACATATGTCTTTGTAATGAGACCTTGCAATGGTGGGGGATGGGGGTTGACATACAGAAGGCAAGGATATAAGATTGCTTAGGGTGATAACCTGTGAAGTTTGAATTATGATATGTTTGCCAAGTTTGGCTCTTACCAGTGGAATGTTGTTACACATTACCAAATTGTGAGAATTTAAATTTGGGCAAATGGAAATACATATTACCTATTAAAATCTGATCAACTCATTGTAGGCAGTGTGTGGAAGGAAACTCCAAACCAGAAAGCAATACTCAGTAAGACTGTCTGATGTCACTCATCTGCTGGCCTTCAAACTAAGATGATAATAATAACAATAATAGTGATGATGCCAGCCCTGTGGTGTAAGGGTAGCGTGCCTGCCTCTTATCCGGAGGCCCCAGATTTGATTCCCGGCCAGGTCAGGGATTTTTACCTGGACCTGAGGGCTGGTTCAAAGTCCACTCAGCCCACGTGATTAAAACTGAGGAGCTATCTGACAGTGAGATAGCGGCCCCGGTCTAGAAAGCCAAGAATAATGGCCGAGAGAATTCGTCGTGCTGACCACACGACACCTCGTAATTTGTAGGCCTTAGGGCTGAGCAGTGGTCGCTTGGTAGGCCAGGGCCCTTCAAAGGCTGTAGTGCCATGGAGAAATGGGGAAAATAGTGATGATGATGGTAATAATACATACACTAGTGGACATAATTCTGGATACTTTTTGTTAGTGGATGGATGTAACCATATAGCATAGAATAAATCATCATCATCATCTGTTTACCCTCCAGGTTCGGCTTTTCCCTTGGATTCAGCGAGGGATCCCACCTCTACCGCCTCAAGCGCAGTGTCCTGGAGCTTCACACTCTTGGTCGGGGATACAACTGGGGAGAATGACCAGTACCTCGCCGAGGCGGCCGCACCTGCTATGTTGAACAGGGGCCTTGTGGAGGGATGGGAAGATTGGAAGGGATAGGCAAGAAAGAGGGAAGGAAGCGGCCGTGGCCTTAAGTTAGATACCATCCCGGCATTCGCCTGGAGGAGAAGTGGGAAACCACGGAAAACCACTTCCAGGATGGCTGAGGTGGGAATCGAACCCACCTCTACTCAGTTGACCTCCCAAGGCTGAGTGGACCCCGTTCCAGCCCTCGTACCACTTTTCAAATTTCGTGGCAGAGCCGGGAACTGAACCCGGACCTCCGGGGGTGGCAGCTAATCACACTAACCACTACACCACAGAGGCGGACTATAGAATAAATACTTGGTGAAAATACATAGCTGATCTGTTTGATCTATTTCACTTGTTTATAACACCTTAGTAAAGCATATTACTGGTTATAATAAAATTTATAGTGTTTCCTCATAGTTTAACTGTTATGTACCTATGATGTGAAAAATGAACATTATTTACTTTCTAGATTTTGTTTCCCATCCCACTCCTAATGTCACAGGATATACCTGATATCATTGTCAGTAATAATCATGGATTGTTGTGTGAATGATGTGCTCTAGTGTGCTTCCTGCTGTGTTCTGAAGAAGTGTTTCAAGTTGCTGTGTGAGAGAACATTTCCTCAAATTTTTTGGCTGACCTTTGAGTGGAGAATGTCACCTACATCCAAGAAACGGATTGATTGGTCACCATCTAGGTGCAGAAAAGCTGTTACTTTATGTGAGGAAGGCTACACATTTGAAGAAATTTTTGCCAGGTATAAGAAAGGTGTACTAAAACTGCACTTTTCCTCAAAATGAAAGAAGAAAATGCTGCTTTGCATTACAAGACTGTTAGTGTACTGCTAAACAGATTAAGAAGGTGCTAGAATAATATGTAATCATGATTGCTGATAGAACCGTTCAAAGAAAATTGTGTGGAAATGGTTTGCAGGCAATTAATATCTTTATAAAAAAACTAAGGGAGAAATGTGTGAAGTGGGCTATCTAACACAGGACTTGGACTGATGTGAACTGGGCCAAGGTAATCTGGAGTGATGAGATCTGCATTTCCTTATTTGCAAGTGATGGTACCAAATACGTGCATTGTCAACCTGGCGAAGATTCTTTACCAGAATGCACAACCAATAATATGAAGCAACCAGTCTGTGTGGCGGTGAGGGCATGCGTGTCAAGACATGGTGTCACCTACATGTGGTGGTAAACGGTACAGGAAATGCCAAGAGATACCAGACTCAGATCCTGGAACGTCGGTAGATGCAGAGTGGGTTTCGGCTCTTGGGTTTCATCCCTTAAGAGGCCATGGCTTGTCCTTGGTCCAACAGCTCTGTATTCTGACCAGCTAACTGAGCAGAGGAAAGTTGGCCACGGCTCTACCGTGGCTCCACGCCTCTGCATTCGGGAAACGGGTCTGGGGCACAGTGCCGGACTACACACCTGGCCCTACCTGTCGGCTGTCCTGAGAATGGTTTTCCGTGGTTTTCCATTCTCCTGCACTAAGGCGAATGCCGGGGCAGTTTGTAGTATAGGCCATGGCCGTCCACCCCCTCACCTTCTCCGCACATCTCCTTCACCATAACAAATCTCCCGGCCTGAGAGACGGCATCACCATCTAAGAGCCCCGCCTCCCCCTTCAGGGGAGGAATGAGAACGTTTAGTAGTAGTACTAGTAGATCCAGGAAGCAAATATACTACCTTCCATTTCCTGATCAACAGCCGGTGAATCATTCAACTAGATGGTGCACCATGCCACACAACAAAACTGAGCATGAAATGGTTGAAAGATTAATGTTTTACCGTGGCCAGGAAATAACCCTGACCTAAACCCAATAGAAAACTTGTGGTCCAGACTGAAAGTGCTTGTTTTGCATCAAAATCCCAGCAGTAATAAAAAGGAACTTTTGGAAACCATCATCCATGCTTCATCCAGGATCATAACCACAGGAGATCTTCAAAGGTTGGTTAATTCCATGCTTTGCAAAATCGGAGCAGTCACAAAAGGCAAGTGATGTCCTACAAAATATTGATAAACTGTGACAATGTAGAAATTATACTCGATTTGTGACTTTAGCTGTATCTTATTGTGTAATTAATGTCTTCTAGACATAACATGTATCATTCTGTAAATTTATATTTTACTCTTAAATACAATTACAGACCTCAGTATTACTTAAATATTAACTAAAGCTGCATATGACCCCACCACCTCCCAAGTAAATGGAATAATAAAATTTTAAAAAAACATTACATCATGAAAAGTGTGAGGGGTGATTAGCTCATTGGCTTAGTTGTTGGCTTCCCACCCAGGAGGCTGAGATTTGCATGCCGGTTGATCCTGGATCGAGATTTTCATCTCAAGAATTACGTTGCATCAAGAAGGGCATGCAGTCTTAAATCCCCAGCCAAAATCGAAATGAGCCTGGGTAGTTCCAGCGACCCCAGAAATAACTGGAACCAGCTGAAGGAGGTTTTAAGTTTCAAGCTAAATCACAAAAAGTGTGCAAATTTATGTCCACTAGTGTATGTCCCTCAGCAGTTCAAAGATGAAATTTTGTTAGAAATGAAGTAACTTAATTCTAGAACACTAACCCTTTGTAATATTTACTTTTTGCTAGTGGCTTTACGTCGCACCGACACAGATAGGTCTTATGGCGACGATGGGATAGGAAAGGCCTAGGAATTGGAAGGAAGCGGCCGTGGCCTTAATTAAGGTACAGCCCCAGCATTTGCCTGGTGTGAAAATGGGAAGTAATATTTACTATGGCAGTAGCATTGTAATACATTCCCTTGCCTTGGGCTCATGTATTATCCCCATCCTTTTATGTAACAGCTGTTTTTTAGTAGCTGTGCGCATTGGTGGATGTAAGTGTTAATTGTTTCTCATGATATCTGAGTGAACCTCTTCATAATAATGAATGGTTCCTAATGGTGCAACATATTATGACCTGTAATCAAGTTGTTTCTTCAACATTTCCTCCCATTATTGGTTAGAAGTTTAATCTGATGTGAGTTTCAATAATTCCGAACAGCACACTTGCTCAAATGTACAGTATGCTAATACCTGAATGTAATTGCCTCTTTTATAGGTATTGTACAGGGTGTATCCGTGATGATTTTACAAACTCTCAGGGATGATGGAGAACGGCAAATGGATCAATTTGAGATAAGGAACTGTAGTCCGGAAATGTTAGAGTCAAAAGTTATTAGTAACCCAAGTTGTTTAAAGTCTGTCCATTCTTAACAGATACAGGGGCGTCAGAATTTCATCCTGCAGTAGTTCTTTAACGTACCAGAAACCCGCCTAAATGCAGCAATGTACACAGTGGTGCTCAGAGATGTACTAACCACATTCCTGGAACACATCCCACTCGCCTTTTATCAACGGATGTGGTTCCAACATGATGGAGCCCCACCTCACTTTGTACTGAGGGTTCGTGAACACCTGGATTAGACATTCCCTGCAAAGTGGATAGAAAGAGGAGGTCCTGTTTTGTGGCCCGCTCATTCACCTGATCTCACCCCCACTTGATTTCTTCTTGTGGGACCATGTGAAAAGCCTTGTGTATGAGACACCCATCAAGACTGAAGAGGATCTCTTGGCAAGAATTCTTGCTGCCTGCGATGCTTTTCAAATGATACTGAGGATATTCAAACAAGTACGACAGAACTTTGTGCGATGGAGCAGCTTGTGAAACTTGTGCAGGTAAATGGACTTAAATTAGTAGAATTTTGTTTAACTTTTGACCCGATCACTTGCAGAATATGGTTCCTTGTCTCAAATTGATCCATTTGCCGTCCTCCATCATCTCTGAAAGTTTGTAATGTCATTACTTGAGCTTTTCATGAGCTTATTACAAGTCCTTGTTCACCAGTGGTGGTTATTTTCCCCCTAACCACTTGCTTCCTTATAAATATCATTATCAAAAAGCATCCCTTCCAGTAACATCAGATCAGACAAACATGCAGAAGTACGAGTACCAAAATTTTGCTGGAAGAAATAGACATTGAAGAAATAACAAGATTATTACATGAATCTGAGGAAGAAGATGAAGACGAGGGATGAGTGAAGACGACTTTGTTGAGGAAGATATCATACATGATGATGATGAGATCCCTTTTATGAACAGGATGAATAGGAAGAACAACAACAACAACAACAACATAGTGAAATAAGAGAAGATTTTGTTGTTGAGATCAGTCATACAGCAAACTGCTGTACCATCGACATCTTCAGATCTTCAGCTGAGTCCGGTAACAACATCTACATTGTCTGATCTGATGTTACTGGAAGGGATGCTTTTCGATAATAATATTTATAAGGAAGCAAGTGGTTAGGGGGAAAATAACCACCACTGGTGAATAAGGACTTGTAATGAGCTCATGAAAAGCTCAAGTAATGAGCTGGTTGTTCTGCATATGAAGATCTGTAGTAAAATTTATGAAGGGTTAGTAATAATGTTTGTTGAAAGAGGGTTAGTGTTCTAGAGTTTAAATTAGACAACTTTACTTTGACTCAGTGTATTTAGCAGAAAAGGAACATCCAAGTCCAACAATGTACAGTCACTCAAAAAAAAGAATGAACTCATGGTTTTGTATGTTCCTCGCATTTAATATTTAATCAGACTTAATTTTCATTATTATCAAAATATAATTCATTTCCCATGTGGATACCCACAACAAACATTATATCTATAGGTTCAGTTGCTTCTGAGGAAAGTGTATCCGTGAGGACTTACACCTCATTCCTTTTTGAGCCACTGTACATCTATTGAGATAGAAGGTTTACAAAGGATAGTCTTTAATTCAAAATTTGAAAAAAGAGTATGGTAATTACATAGATCAAGTTTTGGTATAGACTACCAAATAAGAATTTTAGTGTAGGGCTCTCTACTGTAATTGGCATCCATAGAAATAAATATTATATTTGAATATGCCTAACCTAAAGGAGAAACAAGAACACAATATAGGTTATCTTAAAGAAATGTATCTTATAACCAAGAACTTCATATTTTCTAGATATAGTTCAAAGAAAGGTAACTTAAAATGTCAATTTAGTAGGGGGAAAAGGGGACGGTTTTGTTGAGACAGAGAGTTTTATAACAATACCTTAATTTTGTTAATCACTATGTTAAACATGATTACAATATTTTAGTAAACAAAATAAATTATTTTGTCAAAGTGAGTGATTCTTTTAACTGCTATATGCTGGGATACTGTATTTATCAAACAATAATGTGATGCATTTCTATTAGACTTGACACAATTAATGAGTGTCAAGTGAACAATTTCAAACAAAGGAAAGAAGAAACACATTTCTTTTTGTTTATATTGTGAACCGTACTTTGTGAATGACTACATAGTTCTCATGATCGTGAGTTAGTACATTAACTACTGTAGAATAAAGGCCTTTCAGCTATCTTGACTGATATAATGTATTTACCATGTGCATTTGCAATTACCGAAAAGTACAGTACTTAGTTATACAATATTTTCTGATCTGTAACATATTTTCTTTTACTATGGTATTATGTTTTATAATGTTATAGTATATTATGTACAACATGGAATGATATCATGAAGAATAATATGAAGAAACAGATTGCCTACCATATTACATTGACATGAAATTACTGATACCGTATATTTCATTGATTATTCTATCTATGTCTGTTGTGTTGGGTTCAAATTACTGTTCCTCATTTTCTGACTTTAGACATGTAACATGTTCTGTTCACAAAGAAAATAAATACTCTTGCCAGATGACACCACCTCCTCTCTTTACAGTGAAGCCAAATTAATTTTTCTAATGATTATTTTTATCTGTTTAATAACATTTTTGAGCCCAAACAGTTTATGAAAATACAGTATTAAAACTCTGAATGCTTTGCTTGAAGTATTTTGGAAGAGGTACTGGTATGAAACAAATACAGGGGTTTAGATTTAACAAGACAAGACCCTGCTTCTCAGTCACAGAGACCCCTTTCCCTTCCAGACATAGACCTACTCATTCTGTTTGTCCAATGTGCAGTCAACTGCTGTTCTGCAAAAGCAGTGACACAGCACATCAACTGAAGATACCGAGCATAATGTAATGATTTAAAAGCATTTATGTTCAGTGTTAGAGGAAGCACAAGAAATCAGTGTCAGTTGATATTTGGGTGGAGATTCTCTTCCTTTGGATTTCCAGAGTACTGTAAAACATCCAGTAACTAAGCCTCTGTAAAGTAAACTTAAGTTAAAAAAAAAGAGAGAGAGAGAGAGTGTGTGTCCTATTTCATGATACGCATTCAGAGATGAGGTGAGATGAAATATTATGGTATGTTTTTACGGCCGGATTTCTTTCCTGACTCCAACCTTGGTCAAGGAGATGATGAAGTTGAAATGAGTTATGGTGAATGAAATTGGGAAAGGAGGTGGAAGGAATCAGTTGTGGCCTATTAATAGGAACTATTCCGGCATTTGTCTGGAAGTGAAATTGGTAAATCACAGAAAACCATTCTCAGCACAGCCATTGGTGAGGTCCATACCCACTTGTCTTCCGAATGCAGAGCTTAGCTCATTGTTAACACATTCGGCCACTCCAGCCAGTTATGTATTGTGTTTATGAAGTACAAAATATATGTACAATGTGTGGTACACTCATTTTATAACTTATTTTTCATTTAAGCACTTTATGGACAAAATAAAAGGGGCAAGTGGAAGCAGTTCGGAAGAAGAGTAGTTGTTGTCAGTAAGTGCGTGCGAATCAACACTTCCTATTATTTTTGTTGTCCGGTTAAACCCACACTTTGCTCCTGCACAGTGGCTGGGTTTACCCCTGCCTATGCTTTCAGACATTTTTTTTTTTTTTTGCTAGGGGCTTTACGTCACACCGACACAGATAGGTCTTATGGCGACGATGGGAAGGGAAAGGCCTAGGAGTTGGAAAGAAGTAGCCGTGGCCTTAATTAAGGTACAGCCCCAGCATTTGTCTGGTGTGAAAATGGGAAACCACGGAAAACCATCTTCAGGGCTGCTGATAGTGGGATTCAAACCTACTATCTCCCGGATGCAAGCTCACAGCCGCGTGCCTCTACGCGCACGGCCAACTTGCCCGGTCTTTCAGACATTAGTCAGTTTTGTTTTATGCAATTTTGTTGTGCATACAATATGTTTGTAAAACAAAAAAGGGTTGTAATAACAATTGAGCAAATACTTGAGGTAGGCAGGAGAATGTAAAATGGAGAAATTATATAAACTGTAGTGGCAGATTTAAATGTAGGGATTTTTATGATTTCAGACTGGGTTAAAATGACAGATAAACTAGAAGAGCATTCTTCCAAGATACCTAATAAGAAAATCATCAAACCATCTCAGAATGAAAAAAATGAATAAAACTATATTTTTATGATTTAAGACTGCATGATATTGTTGCCAGGAAAAGATGTGAAAAAAAAACAAAGTTTCAGGTTTTTCTTAGAGGGATAATAAATAGGTTTTTTAAATTTCACCTAGTGCTTACATGTAACTTTAACTTATGAAGCAGTATCAAATGTTTTAAGTTTATAACTGGGTGTACATTTACTATCCAAAATTTAACTGCTCAAAAATGGGGTCACCCTCCTTTATTTTGGTTAATAGCAGTTTTAATGTAGTTAAGAGTCTCTTTAGATTCTTCATATTCTTCATAATCTGACATTGGTCTGCTTTCAAGATGTTGAATCGAGGAGTTAGTATATAGCATAAGTACCAAGTACCGGTACTTAAAATTTGAAAGATCAGTTTTGAGATATTCTCTGTATCAGTACAGTCTCTCGGTATGTTTTGGCTCAGATTGTTTGGCCATATTCACAACTTATATCACCCAGAGCACAGGTTTTCTTGTATTTCAAACTTGCAGCAGTTAAGCTGATAGAGGCAGTTACAAGCTACTTGCAAATATGGGAGTTCCATGTAAATTTCTCATTATTGCCAAAATTCAATGCAGTATTCTGGTATCACAATATTACATTAAATATTCAATAACTACCTTTCATCTAGATGTGAAATGATATGCAATACATGGTGTGATCTATGTAGGCTTTTTGAAACAAACTAACCATTGCTTGGTGTAATTCTAAGCTGTGGGAAACTTCCAATTCCAGACTTTAGACCTTCAAAATAAGACCAAGATATATTAAAACAATTTTTGTCAATTGCGGTAGCTCAGAAAGAATATGTGACTGCATTGAAAACTGCGTGTTTGGAAATTTGAGGTCTGAATCATGACCCAGGCTGTAGCAATTTTAAGTGTGTTTATTCCTTTCTTCTCACCTCAGGAAGGTATTGTGTAAGGGTTGGGGCATCTATGTCAGAGACCTAAATAAATACAATTGCATATACGCTACAACAGGTTATCAAATTAGTTTTACCTAAACAGCTTTTATACTCCAAATTTCATTGTCCCCTAAACATAGGCTACTGTTTTGGTTCCACTGTTGCTCTGAATGGTTCGATACAACCAAAGGAGTACAACAGGGAAGTGCCTTATCACCTCTTCTATTCAAAGCAGTTATGGATACCATTTTACAGGAACTAAAAGGAAAAGGTAATAAAGATCTTCAGGCTCTGGTGTTTGCAGATGATGTGGTAATATGGGATGAAACAGAGGAGGGAGTGCAAAATAATCTGAATGCATGATATAAGATGATTATAGAATGAAGTTGAACCCATCAAAAACAGTAGCGTTGAAAATCAGCAGACATAATACAGAATGCAACATAAAAATACATGACCACCAAGTTGAAGTAGTACACCAATTCAGATATTTAGGAATAGAGCTGAGATGGAAATAACAAACAGAGTACCGGTAACCAATGGCTCTGACTTTTACAGTATCGTTAGACACCTACTATGGGATGAGAAGGTCCCACAAAGAGCAAAAATGACCCTGTACAAGTCATATTTCATTCCCATCCTTACATATTCTCTGGAAACCTGCACACTAACATCAAAGGATTGTAGTAGGTTTCAAGCCTGTGAAATGAAATTTCTTAGAACTGCCCTCCAAAAGACATGACTTGATCATGTGTTACAAAGCTTACAAAAGTCTTTCCTCCATCGATTCATTTAGACCTAGGTCATCTACACTTAAATGGTTTGGGCATGTTAAACGAATGAATAGCACAAGGTTACCATAAGCTTATTTGGAAAAGAGAATAACAGGTAGAACACTGTCCAAGACAAGATGGCGTCAGCGAAGAATGTAAGTGAAGATAGCTCCCGGTTCTCTTTCGAAATAATCGGGAATAAGTGTGGTGTAAACAAGAAGCGAGTGAAGAATGGTATCTAGTGTGAAAAGTGTTTAATTTGGTACCATTTTGAGTGTATATGTAGTGTTGGTTTTGCTAAAAATGAAGATACTTGGACCTGTGTTAGCTGTGGCGAGAGCAATTTGAATAGCGGTAACAAACCTAGGCCTACAACGGACAACGAATCGCTGGCGTCTCATTCCTTAGAGGATGGAGGTAATGATAATGTACTTGTAATTCTCTCTTTATTGCAACAGGATTTACAAGCATTAAAAGCGGAGAATGAGATTTTAAAGGAGAAGGTACGTTTACTGGAATCGAAAGTACCGGTACCGGTAAACACTCAGAACACAGGTGGCTCTGTGAATTCTAGCGCGTGGTGTCAAGTTGCTTCAGATTTTAGGAGGAAAAGTGTACACTTAAATAAGGACAATTTTGTAATTGACACCAAAAATTGATTTTCAGCCCTGAGGGAAGTAAGTGATATGCAAGGTATCCGTACGGGAAGCAGTCAAACGTATAGCGCAAAATCCGTTACGAGAAGCGGCAAAGTTAGGCCTAAAATCCCACACAGTGCACCGGCGAAAGTGTCGAACATTCTTATATTTGGTGATAGCCAGGCGAGGGGAATTGCGGAGAAAATGAACAATAAAGATATTGCAGCATCGGCTGTCGTCTATCCCGGGGCCCCAATGAAGAAGGTATTGGAAAACACGGAGCAGGCGGCAAGAAATCTCGGAAGTCGTGATGCAGTAGTGATCATCGGCGGGACGAACGACGCTAAGAATGTCATTTCTGAAGTTAAATGTACACTAGGTAAGCTGACTCACACTAACATTTTTGTAGTGAACGTGCCCCACAGGCATGATTTGATTAGAGACTCGTGTGTGAACATTGAAGTGGACAAAGTTAATACAGATATGGTTAAAATTTGTAAACATTTTCGTAATATACAGGTAATTGATAGCAGGAGTTTCGAGAGACACTGTTGCACAAAGCATGGCCTTCATCTAAACAATTCAGGTAAACGAAAGATAGCAAATATTGTTCTAGATTTTATTAATCTTAAGATATGTGCTGTAAAAAAGGCAACTCCCTTGAGTTATAATACTGACCATGAAAACTAGTAGAAAGAGCCAGCTGTACTTCAAGCTGGCTCAGCCAACTAGAAAATGAAACTCAGGAAAGTAAGGAATTTCAAGTTACCCAATTGCAACAGTCAAGTTTTAGGGAGGAAGCAGGTCTGAGATTGCTCTTGGTAAACTGTCAGAGTGTAGTAAATAAACAATTAAAATTCGGTACATTGATGGAATCTTATGAGACTGATGTGGTGATAGGAGTGGAATCGTGGTTGAGAGAAGGGGTGGGTAGGCCCTAATAGAGAAGTATTTCCAGAAGGGTACACAGTCTATCGTAGAGACCGAGAAGATAAAAATGGAGGGGGTGTTTATTCTGGTGAAGGAAACTTATTGTTCACATGAATGGTTTACCGATGAAAGGATTGAAATATTAGGGATAAAATTAATTTGTGATAATATGAAGGAGGTGGGAATTATAGGAACATACAGGCCTGGAAGAGAGGAAAGAGACATGGAAATATTTGAGAAAATAATAGATTATACTCATAAAAACAATAATAATGATGTGGTAATAATTGGGGGAGATCTAAACTTGCCGGAGATTGAATGGAATGGAGCTGCAAGTGAAGCCCATGAACAGAAACTGGCAAATAAGTTAATTTGGGAGGGAGGATTTACACAGGTAGTACAAGAATCAACTCGTCTCAATAACTTACTAGATGTATTCTTGGTTAAACCATGGGAAATTGTTGATAAAACTGAGGTAATTGAAGGAATAGGTGACCATAAGGCTGTAATAATGGATGTGGGACTGGTACCAAAAAGGCTTAATAAGAGGGTCACACAAGACAAGAAATTGTACAGAAAAACTAAAGTTGATGAATTTGGGACTTACCTTAAATCACAATTCAGTTGTTGGATAAGTGAAGGGAGTAATGTGGATACACTTTGGGCTAAATTCAAAGGAATCATTTGGGAAGGAGAGAAGAGATTTGTACCTGTTAAGAAGGGTAAAATGACCTCAGACCCTGTTTATTATACAAGGGAAATAAGAAAATTAAAAAGAAAATGTAGAATAGTAAACAGGAAAATCAAAGAAGGTAGGGAGAGTAGAGAAAGTAGAAAAGAGCTAATGAGGGAACTGAATAGAGTGAAAAAGGGAGCAAAAGAGAATTATATGAATGGCATTCTTCAAGAGCATAATGACCACAAAGGGAAATGGAAAAAGCTGTATTCATATATCAGGAATCAAAAAGGAAAAGGAATCCAAATTCTTACAATGGTGGGAGAAGGGGGTGAACACTATTTAACAGATACTGAGAAAGCAAACCTCTTTAGTAGGGAATTCAGAGATTCAGTAGATGATTGTCAGGAGTTGGAAACAGAAGACAGAGAGGGAGAGACACAGGGAAACAAGAAGCTTCTCATTCACAAATGAAGATATTTTCAGAGAAATCCAACTGCTCCAGCAAGGAAAAGCAGCAGGAAGTGATCAAATTACTGGGGAGGTGTTAAAGGCAATGGGGTGGTACATAGTGCCTTATTTAAAATTTCTCTTTGACTATGTCATAAATAATAGTGTAATACCAAAGGAATGGAAGGAATCTATAATAATACCAATTTATAAAGGAAAGGGTGATAAAAGGAAACCAGAGAACTACAGACCAATCAGCCTGACCAGTATAGTTTGTAAAATACTGGAGAGTTTAATATCAAAGTACATCAGAGGGATATGTGATGATAAAAATTGGTTCATGAGGAGCCAGTATAGATTTAGAAAGAAATTTTCTTGTGAGGCACAACTGGTGGGATTTCAGCAGGACATATCAGACCAATTGGATTCAGGAGGCCAGTTAGATTGCATAGCCATAGATCTTTCCAAAGCCTTTGATAGAGTGGAACATGGAATATTATTAAAGAAATTGGAGGGAATAGGATTGGATGTAAGGGTTACACGTTGGGTAAAAACATTTCTAAATTCAAAGGTTCAGAAAGTCAAAGTAGGAAATAACGTATCGCAGGAAGAGAAAGTTTGGAAGGGAATTGCACAGGGTAGTATAATCAGTCTGTTACTTTTCTTAATATACGTAAATGATTTAGGGAATAATATAACATCAAAAATAAGATTTTATGCAGATGACATAATTGTTTATAGGGAAATAAATACCATTGAGGATTGTTTAGAATTACAAAGGGACCTTGAGAGTATCCAGCAATGGGTTGAAGAGAATAATATGAAGGGTAATGCAGGCAAATCAACTGTTACAATATTTACAAACAGGAGTTTTAAAACTGAATTTGAATATACTTTGGATGGGGTAGTTATCCCAAAAGATGACAAGTGCAAATACTTAGGTGTGAGATTTGAAAGTAATTTGCACTGGAAGGGTCATGTGGATGACATTGTTGGGAAAGCATACAGATCGTTCTATGTCATAATGAGGCTACTTAAAGGATGCAACAAAGAATTAAAAGAGAAAAGTTACGTAAGTATGGTTCGTCCATTATTGGAATATGCAAACAGTGTTTGGGATCCTCACCAAGAATACCTAATAAAAGAAATAGATAGTGTGCAGAGGAAAGCAGCAAGATTTGTAACGGGATTTCAGGAGAAAGAGTAGTGTATCAGAAATGTTAAAGGAACTAGGGTGGGAAACTTTAAGTAAGAGAAGGGAGAAAACTAGACTTACAGGATTATATAGAGCCTATACAGGAGAAGCAGCATGGGGAGATATCCGTGAGAGGCTTCAGTTGGAAAATAATTATATCGGCAGGACTGACCACAAATATAAAATTAGAAGGAATTTTAGCAGAAGCGATTGGGATAAATTTTCATTCATTGGGAAGGGTGTGAAGGAGTGGAACAGTTTACCAGGGGTAGTGTTTGATCCTTTTCCAAAATCTGTCCAGATATTCAAGAAGAGAATAAACAGCAACAGAGAAAATAAATGAAGTGTTAGAGGGCATTCAACCAGTGCAGGTTATTGTAAATTTAAAAAAAAAAGTGTGTGAATAAATTAATTCCATCCCCTGGTCTAAGGAGTTTGGATAGCCAAAGTAGGGGACTGCCTGTAGGGGTGAAGTACAGTGGGGACTTCGAGGGCCCTGGGACTGCTACGGTAGCGGTGAAGGCCCTTCAGGAACTCTGAAAAGTGGTGGCAAAAGGGGCTCTGGTTAAGACGCAGCAAGTCGTTATGCTACTTAGGTTCCAGAATGGGTAAAGAAAAAAAAAAGTAAATAAATGCAATGTAAATCTTAATCTTATACCAGTTGTACAGTATCATTTGAAGTAATTCCACATACTGTATATCAGTTGACTATATTTGTAAGTAGTATAGGAGATATTATAAGTAGAATTTTGTAAACAATGTAAATTTATTAAGGATGAGCTGTGTGTTTAATAGAAAAAAAATGTTAGCATAAATTGTATAATATTGTATTATAGGAAAATTTTCTTCTCTTGTTAATTTAATATTTAGTGCTTGACAATAATGTATTTTAGTGTACTATTTGCCACCGAGGTAGACACCTCATTTGCAAATAAAGACATTTTGATTTGATTTGATTTGATTTTGACCAGCTGGAAGACCAAGAAGATGGATGGACCAACTGAGGGGTGTGGAGAAAAGAGGGTGGAATTGGGAATCTGTCATGGACAACAAGATCTTTTTGAATAGGCAACTTTGGAAGACGCATGTTTTCAAACACCTTACCCGGCTTGCTAGAAGGGCAAACCGAAGATGATGATGATGATGTTGCTATCAAAAGTGGGAGACATTTGAGAGTTTTTATTTTATGCCCAAATAACAGTTCTGTATTGCTTCAGATCAGTTATCCTAAATTAAATGTATCATATTGTATACTGTCTATGACAGGGGAGACTGTTGTACCTCGAGCATAGTGTACCTTGGAACATTTTGATCTGATTTGTAGGCTACTGT
The DNA here is from genome assembly GCF_040414725.1 of Anabrus simplex. Lineage (NCBI taxonomy): Eukaryota > Metazoa > Arthropoda > Insecta > Orthoptera > Tettigoniidae > Anabrus > Anabrus simplex. The sequence continues at coordinate 678,659,566 of NC_090266.1, forward strand.
TATCTAATGAGCTTAACTTAACCAAACTGTAAAAAAATTCTATTTCATAGCACTGATAGCATTTTTGATTTGTTATTTTAAGGATACTGTAGACAAAACAAATTTTTAAGCATTAGAAGTACAGTAAATATTTTGCTAACTTTTGTAAGCTTTGTAAAAAAGAAATGCAATTGTTTTTTGTTACCATAGCCAAGTGCTGTGTGTTTCTTACCATTTGAGTAAATGTATATGATGATTTCAGTGATTTATTGTAACCTCTAATTTCAGGATCAATTTATTGAAACATGCATCCTATTGTACATGTATTCAGACAGACTGTGATGCTAATGTTTCTTCCTTTCCTTGTAGTCAGCTAAGAATTGTCAGGTGTCTAAAGGGTTTATGTTGATCCAGATGTTTTGAAAAAGCTGCTGAAACAGTTGTTGAAACGTGGCTCCTTCAGAGACCCTGTGATTACTCAGGGATCCGGTTCTGCACCTGTGACTGGGTAGGCCTATTTAGGACCACCGCTCCCCATCCTGAATGGAGAAGGCCCTAGAAAATGTGGGCTAAACATCGGTAATCACTTTCAAAACCTGTCTGGGAAACTGCACTCAGAGGGTTACCCCAACTTGTGGTCGAAATCATGAAAGAAAAAAATCTACGTTCATCACTATTGGTGCATGAAACACCAGAACATTATTAGACAATGATAACAGAACAGAAAGAAGAACAGCTCTCATCAGCCATGAGCTGAAGAGACTCAACATTGATATCATCGCCCTGAGGGAAACCAGATTCATGGGAGAAGGAAAAATCATTGAGGCTTCATCAGGCTACACCATCTTCTGGAAAGGAAAGGAAAGGAGGAAAATGAACATCGCATCCATAGTCTGGGTTTTGCAGTAAAGACCAAATTGGTGAATGATCATCGACTCGCTCCCATCACAGTAAATGAAAGACTCATGACTCTCCGCATACCTCTTGCAGGAGGCAGATTCATTACTCTCATCTCTTCATATGACCCACTCTTAAGGATGACGAGGATTCTAAGAACTGCTTCTACTACCAACTGAACATAGTCCTCACCAAGGTGCCTGCTACAGACAAGCTTGCACTACTAGGAGATTTCAACGCCAGAGTGGGGAGAGACAACCTCTTATGGGGAAAAGTCATGGGTAAACGTGGAACTGGAAACTGCAATACTAATGGTCTGTTACTTCTTGGTCTGTGTGCTGAGCATGAGCTCTTTATCACCAATACCCAATTCCAACTGCCAAATCACTTGAAGACCACATGGATGCATCCACCCTCTAAACATTGGCATATGATACTCGTAGATTATGTCATCATCCCACAGTGCGACAAGAGTGATGCCCTAATCATGAAAACAGCCTGGAATATTGATGACTGCTGGACAGATCATAAACTTCTTATTAGTTGATTCAGGATTAACATCCATAAAAAGCCACGAACCCACTTCACGAATCCAACAAGGAAGAAGTTCAACACCTCTAAGCTTCAACTTGATAGCGATGCCACAGAATACCAAAACTCTGTTCTAGAACAACTAACTCACAACACAAAGGATGTAGAATGTGAATGGACCACACTTTCATTAAAGAGTCTGCACAGAAAGTCATTGGCTATGAGAAAAGGAAGAGACAAGACTGGTTTGATAATAACAATGAAGAAATCTTGACCCTCATCAAGGCGAAACAGGATGCCTATCCTTTTCTCAAGATCCATCCTCCAGAAAGAAGAAAATGTGTTTTCAAGAACTAAAACAGAAGTGTCAGTCTGAAATCGGAGAAATAAGGAACAACTGATGGCAGCAAAAAGCCAAGGAACTTCAGAAATTCTCAGGTATCAGGGACTTATGCAACTTTTACGCAGGACTGAAAGAGCTGTATGGTCCTGTCCACTCATCATCAGAAACTCTGAAAGCTGTTGATAATACCACCATTCTCACAGACAGGCAGGACATCTTGAAACGACGGAAGGAGCACTTCAGCTCACTCTTGAACCATAGTTCTGCTGTTGCTGAAGATTTTCTTCAACATGTTCCTCAACATACCTGGATGGACACTCCTCCAACCTTCCAAAAGTTTATCAAAGCTCTCAGCAGAATGAAAACAGGGAAGGCTCCAGGATCAGACAACATTCCTCTTGAACTCATTCAAAGTGTAGGCTCACCTCTAAAAATCAGGCTTTTCTATCAGATTCTTCTAATCCCTGAAACCAAATATGTTCCTGCTGGCATGAAAAACTCCAGAATAGTTACAATCTTCAAGAAAGATGATCGCAGTATCTGCAGAAACTACTGTGGTATATCCCTGCTGTCTATAGCTGGAAAAATATTTGCTAGAATCTTACTGAATCGATTTCATGTTGTTTCTGAGAGGTTACTACCTGAATCTCAGCGTGGGGTACATGCCTCTTGTGGTAAAATTGACATGATCTTCTGCGCAAGACAACTCCTGGAGAAGTGCTGATAAGAAATGACACCTCTGTTCTTAGTGTTCTATGACCTTGAAAAGGCCTTTGATATGGTTCCACAAAATGCTATGTGGATGGTTTTGAGGCGCTTTGGTTGCCCCGAGCATTTGGTTGGTGTGATCCAAGCTCTCCATGATGGTATGGTTGGTCAGGTACTGTATCAGAATTATATCTCAGAAGAATTTCCAATCACAAATGGACTCAAGCAAGGATGTGTACTTGCACCTATTCAGGCAGGTAAAATAGAATAAAAATGTAGTAGTAATGGACAAGGTCATAAAGTTTATCAAGAAAATGGACAGCAGACCAATGACTCTCCTAATTGCTGCCACTGAGCGCAGTACGCAACAGGCCTATGTTGCTGGTTCACCACCTCTCTCGGCAGCATCTTGCAAACCTTTATTTACCGTACCTCATATCCAATCTATGATAAAGAATGTAGTCAATTTGTGATTCTCTACCTCTGCTTTTGTAGGTTATTCTTTGGTTTAGCAGCTTCTTAATGAAGATGTTCAGTATTGCAAGATCAGCATCAATTGCAAAGTCGGTAATCATCTGGCCTTCATCATTTCACACACCCAGTCCTTGTGCACCCTGTACTATCTCTCAGAATCCTCATTGCTCTCTCCCACGTGTCCATTTAGGTCACCACATATTATTAACTTATTGGTTTGTGGTGCACTTTTTATTCTGCAACTCAGGATATCCCAAAATGCATCTTTCTCTTCATCATTATATCCTGACTGTGGTGTATGTACACTTACTATACTTAAAGCTCCACCTCTCAAAGTTATGCACAATGCTGTAATCTTGTCTGCTGTTCTAGTTACTTCTATAACTCTCTCCTTCAGTCTAGGGCTTAGTATAATGCCAATGTCATTTCTACTGCTATCGTGAGTTACATAGAATAGCTTGAAACCTCCCCCCCCCCCCCCCAGTTCCCTTGCTCTTGCTTGCTGGCACTGCCATTTAGTTTCCTGTAAGCAAAATATGTCCATCCTCCTTCCTCTCATTAATTCCACAATTTCCATCACTTTTCCAGTCATTGTTCTGATGTTCAGTGAACCAGAAAGAATCTCCACACTCCAAACAAATGATCTGTTTCTTCATTGAACTATCTTCTTTAGCTATACCTACTCCTGATACAAATAGTAAATAAGTGAATTTTGGAAGGACAGAAACGTACTGGGAACATGGAAAGAATCTTGTGATTACATTTTTGGACATTGAAAAGGCCTATGACAGTGTCCCTCGGAACAAGATCTGGGAATGCCTGGAAGACCTCAAGGTGCCAAAGTACATGATTGACAAGGTGAAGATGCTATACCAGAATTGCTACAGCTGTGTTCAGATGGGCAATGGAAGATCAAAATAGTTTGAGACAAAGAACATGTCTAACAAGGAAGTGCCTTATCACCACTCTTGTTCATAATAGTAATGGACAAGATCACAAAGTCTATCAAGAAAATGGTCTGCAGACCAATTGCCCTGGTATTTGCTGATGATGTGCTGTTATGGAGAGAAACAGAAGCTGAAGTACAGAAAAAAACTGACTGAGTGAAACAACATGTTCAATAAATATGAGTTGATGATAAGCAAAACAAAGACTGTGGAAAGGACCATCAACAGGAGAGGAACAAACTGAAACCTCATTTTGCAGGAGCAAAACTAGAATCAGTTTCTCACTTCAAGTACCTCGGAAGCACAATCTCTGAAGACAACACTGTCAAGCAGGAAATACTCAGCAGGACACAGAAAGCATCAGACTTTTACAGTCAAGTCAGAAAGATGTATGCAGGCAAGAAGAGATGATGAGCGCTTGTACACCACACCCGGTAAACTGGAGTTGGAAAATGATGATGATGGAACGCCAGAACATTATTAGACAACATTAACAGATCAGAAAGAAGAACAGCTCTCATCAGCCATGGTGGAACCAACTAGAAGGAAGAATTTTCTGAATGTGGTCCTGATAAAACTAGATAAGCTCTGAAGAGAAACTGAAATGATAGATGGTATAAATGATCATGAAGATGTTTTTGTTAGAGTTAAAAATAAATCTGATAGAAAGGAAAGTTGTAAAAGTAAGAATATTAGACAGTACTGTTTTTTCTTTTTATTAATTATCTTGACCATAATGATCAGTATTGAATCCGTATTGACTTAATCACAGTAAATAGAGAGATGGATAATCTGCCTAGTCAATACTATGTATTAAACATTTATTTACAATTCACATTTACATTATATCTAGTACATGTTTTGAGAATATATACGGTATGTTTATTCTCTTCTTCAACTTTATAGGTTAAAATTCATATATTACAATAAGACCTAATGAAACAGGGGGCGCCCTGCTAAGAAAGCTAAAACTGTGACATGTACAATATGACATATTCAAAATTGATGAATAGTGGCATGGAATTAAATTCCATCTTGTCATCTCAATATAAACACAGTAGGTGGATGTTTGTGTGGATAAAATGTAGAGCTCTGAGCACTGTTGCAATGTGATGTCAATATGTCCTTGTTGATTCAATACTCCCTAATCAAATTCAAATTAGATGATATTAAAAATATTATAAAATGGTGTGAAACCAAGTTGTCAAGACGATCCCCTCAGGTAATAGATGTTTATGCTGCCAGGTTGACATGAACTTCATATTGTCTGTAAGAAGGAAAGGTAAAATAGAGAATGCAAGTGCGAGAGTATAACATAAACAAAATGAGAGTACAGCACGTAAGAAAATGATTAAAACTTACCGATGTTATAAAACAAGTGGAAGCACAAGGTTGACATGCGACTGTCAGAGGGATATAAAGGCAACTGAAGTTGTTCGACGACAGATTGCGGAGTTGGAGTGGGAAATGCAGTGGAGGGAAAGAGGAGTGTAGAATACAGTCTACGTGTTGTTACCATCATGTTCCCCCTCTTACGTGCTTTCCCTCCTTCTCTTTTTCCCACTTACTAGAATATTGGGTCAAAAATTTAAATACCGGTAACTGATTATCCTCTGCCATGTGTTCATTAAGGTTATTTTCACTATCAAATTTTAGTAACTTGTAAATTTCTAATATCTCAAGGGCATTCATTTGTTCACCTTTATTTAATGGATGAAATAAAACCATATCCTGTTCAATATTAGTGAAATGTTGGTTGTTTTCATACATAAGTTCACACGTGGCAGAGTATCTGGAATATCTTCTTGTGTTCACATGCTCTTTATAGCGTACCATCACACTTCTTTCCGACTGTCCTGCATACTTTTTTTTTGCAGTCTTGACATGTCAGTTTGTATACTCCCGACTTACTGAAAATACTATTGGTGTTCATGCTATTCGAATTGAATAACATTTTAAAATTATTATTATTATTATTATTATTATTATTATTATTATTATTATTATTACTACCTGTTCTAAAGGATACGTAGATACTGTGTTTCCTAAACAGTTTAGCCAAGCTGTATGATTGTTTATTACTGTATATAAGTGAATGTAGCAAAGTTCTTCTTTTCTTTCCTATCTACAGGTAAAGTCTTAGTTTTAATCATGACCTTACTCTTTATCCTATTGACGTAACTCTTAGGGTAACCATTTCTTCTGGCAATATCTTGGATGATGTTTATCTCTTTATTAAATTCATTTTTATCTGATGGTATATTTACTGCTCTATTGATCATGCTGTAAAATGCCACTTTCTTGTGTTGTCCCAGGTGTTTCGAATATTTCCTGATTATAACATCTGTATGTGTAGGCTTTCTGAATACCTGGTAAACCAGGTTTTTATTATTTCTAGTTACTGTTCCATCTAGATAGTTCAGACTTTTATTGTCCTCCGATTTGATTATAAACATTATATGTTTATCTAAGTTATTTAACTGGTCTAACAGCTTGTTTGGTTTGAGCTCCTGTTCGTTAATGATAACGAACTTTACAAATAAAAAGTAGTTATAAGATCCTCCTTTTCATCCTTTGTATTGAAAAGGAGGATGTTATAAATACTTGTTATTTGTAAAGTGATAACCGTCAATACGGAATGAGATTTATAACATGCAATGACAACGAACATATCATCAACAAACCTCAACCATAAATCCAAACCTCTTATTTTGCCTACTATTTTATTAGATTCCATATGGTCCAAATATATGTCCACAAGGATACCAGACACTGGTTATCCCATGGCCAACCCTTTAATTTGTTTGTACACATTATTATTAAAAGTAAAATAGTTGTTTTCTAATGTGAACCTTAATAAGTTGATGAATTCATCTATTTCTACTTTACTCAATGGGCTGTATATGTTTAAGTTATCCTTAACAATGTTGATATTCTCAGTGACCGGGATGTTCAAGTACATATCCTTAACATCAAAGCTATGGATTGTATTCTGTTCTGATAAACTTACATTTTTGTCCTGTTACAAAAATCTATAGTATTGCAGAAACTAGTATCTACACTAAAACTGTAATATTTCTTTTAAAATGTGTGTACAAATTTAGCCGTTTTATATATAGGACTACTTCTAATGTTTACAACTGGTCTAATGGGAATGCACATCAATGCAGCAGCATCATATCCTTGACCATGCATCAATATGTCATTCCCTAGTCCTTGAACTATATTCTCAGCTAGGTTTGTACCAGTGGTGGATTCCAAGTGCATAGATGGATTAAGAAACCTGATAGTCTTATTCAAAAGTACAAGCACCACCAAGTTATGTTTCTGGTAAGGTTGTCAAGCACCTTCCACATCCTGTTGTCTGTCAGTTTGTGTTATATTTAGTGGTTCTTGTTTTGGGGTATTTTGTTTATCTTTTCCTTTTTTTTTTTCAGGTAAAAAGTGTCTTCAGTCAGACTATTATTTAGAAAGTTGCTCTTATCATCAAATAATAAATAAGAATGGAGTTGTTATTAATGGGTTTGCTGAATTTCTCAAAACTGTAATTTATGAACAGAAATGAATTGACAGTGGCAAGTAAGATGTCACACCTTGACCCTTGAGATGATAGTTTCTGGACTTATGGCACTGTTTCCACTAACTGGTACCAGATTTCTGTGGACACTTTTCACATTTGACTTCCTATGTTCAACTCTTGTTACTTTCTGACCCCAGTATGAATGTTCTTGGATTCTGTCACTTTTTCCACCCTTGATGGCCCCTCTCTTTCTTTACTTGATATCTTTACCCTTCATGAAATAAGAACACTTCCATTTCCTTCTTTGATTAACATTATGAAGAATTTATGAACACTTTGAAACAACAACCGTCTCCACCACCACCACTATCACTACTACATATATGATTGTTATTTTTCCAAAATGATGGAAATGGCTGAATATGGTCGAACACAAAATATTGTGATTTTCTTGACTTGATTTATGTGGACTACCGTACCTGGCAATGTCAAAGTTCACAAGAATTGTACCATTAGAAATGGCTATAGAGGGTACTGTAGCTTAGACCCAGTTAGGTTAAGTTTTAAACCAGCTGTTCATTACGTATCTTCAATTTGTCAATGTAGTAGAGTAGTACGATGAAATTTCAAATCGAGCGAGTTGGCTTTATGATTATGGTCTCTCAGCTGTGAGCTTGTGTTTGGGAGATAGTGGGTTCAAACCCCACTGTTGGCAGTCCTGAAGGTGATGAAATGTGGTTTCCCATTTTGATGATGATGATGCTTGTTGTTTAAAGGGGCCTAACATCGGAGGTCATCGGCCCCTAGGTTTCCCATTTTCACACCAGGCAAATGCTGGGGCTGTACCTTTATTAAGGCCACAGCTACTTCCTTCCCACTCCTACCCCTTTCTTTTCCCATTGTCGTCCTAAGACCTATCTGTGTCAGTGTGGTGTAAAGCAAATCGTAAAAAAACATTGATTGATTGATTGATTGATTGATTGATTGATTGATTGATTGAAAACTGCTCAACAGATTTCAGTAAGCAATCCCTCACCTTAAAGCATACAACCTGAAGGTCCTCAGAAAAATAGCAATCTTTGAACTGCCAGTTTTCCTACATAATTTTCTTATTTTCTTCAAGTAGTTCCCAAGATGTTCACTAGGTATCATGGTACAAGGCTAGGTAGTTGTGGCAGCTGGCATAGTTCCAAGGCCCTCCATTGTGTACCATGTGGCAGCTGGTGTCATCGCTACTAATGTTATTGCAGGAGAATCACCACTTTTAATGAGTAGTGAGGTAGTGTACTGCTAGGATGGTAGTGTGAAGTTACTACTGGCTGTGACTTGAACTTTTACTGTTAAGAACTTGTGGCATTACTTTCGGTGTATAGAATTGAATATACAGTGTGAGCGACAGGTGAGTTATTGGTTATTCCCTGTGCAGTGTCTGTATGAGTGGATGATGCAGCAGGCACTTGACCCATATAGCTTGCCCAGTGATGTCATGGTCTCAGCTTGTCTGCGATAAATTTCCATACAGTGTACAGCATGATTGTTTCTTATACAGCAGTAACTGATTGGTTTAGTGTGTTTCATGGCTTCTGAATTAAGTATTAAAACAGCATATTTTCATGTGCTGTAGATTTTAAAATGCAAATTTGCACCAAAATTTTGTAGATTCATGAGGCTGAATTGCAGAGAGTGAACTGGAATATCACCACACACACTACAACACTTGTCTACAGGCTGGGCGAGTGCATTTTCAATACTTACTGTAATGGGGGAAGTTTTATTGTTTTTCTATCTGATTATCCATTCACCAAAGTTATTGGGTTTTCTATGGCCATACAGAAATGGTTTAACGGTGACTGCACTCTCGTTTTATCAACATGTGGCATGGAGGAAGGACGCCAACCCTTCCAGGTCTTGCCCTGTAAAAATAAATATATTGCCATGTCTGCTAGGAGACATCCGCATAAACAAAGGTGATTCTACAGAGGCCCATCTGGCAGGAATTGAGCTCAGAGAGTTTCAATGGGAACTACTAGATTGTCAAGACAGACTGCAGTTTTGTCCAGGTAACTTTAGAAATGTCTTTTCAGCATATACTGCACAAGCCATTTTTTTGTATCATATATGAATTGATGAAAATGAAAACCTACAACCTGTTTTCCAGTCATTGATCGGGTCAGGGATGTAATGAATGAAACATATATAGGCTGTTATTACAATGGGGTCGCCACTCCCAAGGTGATTTATTAATGAGTGATAAATGCTATGAAATGATAATGGAGAGTGTTGCTGGAATGAAAGACGACAGGGAAAACCGGAGTACCCGGAGAAAAACCTGTCCTGCCTCCGCTTTGTCCAGCACAAATCTCACATGGAGTCACCAGGATTTGAAGCACGGTATCCAGCGGTGAGAGGCCGACGCGCTGCCGTCTGAGCCACGGATGCTCATATGAATTGATATTGCTGGTAAACATTTATTGAGAATAACCAAGAGGTACCATATTTTTTTCATTGTGTAGTTTCACAATTATTTTATGCATATCTGGCTCATATCAGCCCAAAACTGTTATTAACTCTGGATACACAGATGGCTAATATCAGTCAGGAAATGATTTCTTGCACTGTGAACTTCAAGGAAGATGCTTAACACAACCGTAACCTAAATCAATAATAAAAAATAAAAAAAGAATAATTCATCCTCGAAGCTGCAGAAATCTTATTTTTTTCACAGTGACCTGGAAAGGAGTTTTTTTTTCTTTTATGTCAATGAAATAAGTCTTGTTCCAACTATTTCACTTTGGCAGTAGACTTACAAAGTATATTTGGAAAGTCATGTTGGTTTGGTCATGTTACACACATGGTGTTGAAATTGTGTTTGATTGTATGCAGTTACTTTCTTTATTCTCTAGTAAGCAAGATAGACCATTCAATAAGGTATTTGTGGTATTTAAAAATTTGTTACTGGGCTTTAACATGTTTCAGAAAGTTGAATGAGTTATTAGCTATGAAATATGGTGTATAATTAACTTTTATATGGTCTACAATAAACAAATTAGTATGATGCAGTAATTTGATTGGATCTGTTAGATGTAAGACTAGTAATGGCATGATAATATAGTTTCAGTTGCTCAGTAAAGAAAAAGAAAACATTAGTGATGAGATAGTAGGTGATTTATGAATAATGTCAATAAAAAACACTTTTGTGAACAGACACTTCACAATTTCTGCTCTTTCCTAAACAGTTAGGCGTAGGCCTGTCTAAGATGTTTGCAAAGAAATGCATGTTTGTGTGTGCTTTGACATTTCAGAAATGAGAAAGAGGATGAAATATTGTGTCATCTTGTGACAGGTGGTGAGAAATCATGCCTGAATCAGATCAACACTCGATACTGTTGAGACATATTCCATGTTAGAAGGTAATAATGAATTTGGATATATTTTCCTTTGCAAACATAATGTTTACCTGTCTTAGGGCAAGTGAAATTTGTGTCCCTAGACACAACAAATAAATGCAAGCTGTTTATTGTGAAACATTATAAAAACGTTATAAAATGCAATTCAAAATACAAAGTGGAATGCTGTGTGATGGCATTATTAAATTTCTTGACCATGCTTGACTGTACCCTACTGTTTGGTCTCAAGAAACCTCATCACCTCATTTTGATGGGGAACAGAGATTATCCACAGCCTGATTTGGTGACCAAGTGGTTTTAACCCCTTTCTACATGAAATAAAAAAAATGCTCAATGAGAGAAAAATGATCAACTGAAAGATGCATTGTAGGACTAACCAATGTTGTAAGAAACTGCTTTCTGTGATGAGGTAAAGTAAAATTAAAATCAGTTATAAGTCGCTTTTTGGCGTTGAGGCAATGGAGTAAATGGAAAGTAAGACACCTCATTATCTTGATGCCTTGGTTAGAAAATAAAGGCAGTATAGTCAACTTTGCTTGAACAACCTTTAACTCCAGAAGAAACTGTCAGATGGAGGAAATCCCTACAGTGTTCATTTGGACAACTAACTGATCAGATAATTCTGTCTCTCCAGTTAGGAAACAGAGAGTATGACACCATGGTACTTGTTTGAAGGAATTTTGTAGCAGTGCCTCAACAATAGTCATGATGTTGTGGAAAAGTAGCTTAACAGAAAATAACCTGTGATATTTATTCTAATTTGTTCTATAAGCATAAAAGTATTTACCTTTTTGCTGTAACTTTTGTAATTACATCAAAGTATGTCATGCAATCTACTGGGTTTGACCATTATTGCATTGAATAGTCTGAAGTACTGTAGACTGTATCTGGAGACTTTGTATTGACAACAAGGGCAAACTCGTACCTTATAGAATTACTAGTGTACTTTTTTACATAGATAATATTAGTATACTGTAGTTACTACTGCATGATAAATAGAAGTGAAATACCCTAAAAGTAACTGGATCCATGAGACAAGTCACCTGGTGATAGAGGCTGCTCCCTCTAACAATTATCATTCACATTCCTATGGCCAGAGTAAAGTGTAGCTTCCACCGAAGTCCCAGTCAACATCCATGGCTGTGACAATATGGAAGTTGCTGGGGTATGGGTAGTGCTGAGAAATGACATTCGGAGCACGACTAGTGCATCTGAGTGTTATGAAAGGTGCTGCTCATAGGGTCAGTCGTGCTGCAATAGTACTTTCTGACCCAGTGAGGAAAGCAATGGCAAACTACCTCACTCCTCATCTTGCCTAGTACGCCTCATTTTGGTGCTGCCATTGGTTTGTGGGGTTTCCTTATAACCACATAACCTTTGGTGGTGCTATTTGAGGATCCAACCAGCCTATGGGCTGATGACCTAACAGACCTAACAGACAGACATGTTCCTATTGGTTCATACACACATATGTTTTTGCTACCAGAAAAATGATTTTATATTATGAAGAGAACTATTAAGCATTGCATTATGATGACAGAGGTGATGATGTACCGACATTACTCATATTTAATTTTAATATACCATCCTTCAATTTTTCTCAACATTGTTAATATTTCTATGCTTACTCTGTGAACTGACTCATTGCAGTAATTAACATTTTCAAACATTTTTCACCGAGCTTGGCATCTGCAGTCGCTTAAGTGCAGCCAGTATCCAGTATTTGGAAGATAGTGGGTTCGAATCCCACTGTCGGCAGTGCTGAAGATGGTTTTCTATGGTTTCCCATTTTCACACCAAGCAAATGCTGGGGCTATGCCTTAATAAGGCCACACCCACTTCCCACTCCCAGCCATTTCCTGTCCAATCATCGCCATAAGACCTATCTGTGTCGGTGCAACGTAAAACAACTTGTGTAAAAAAAAACATTTTTTTTTTCATATTTCACTCCATTATTTTCATTAGAAATGTTAAAGTCCCATAGAAAACAAAAAGAAAAATATACTGCTTATGTAGCAATGGAGACTAGTAAGATAGATGGTTGAAATGCTACTTGAACATTTTGTAGACTATTATGTTCATAAATAAGGCCTTCCATTTGAAAAATCACTAACTCCATTCTAGTCGCGCAGGTCGCCTACGGGAGTCAAATAGAAAAACCTGCACCTGGCGAGCCGAACCCGTCCTGGGATATCCTGGCACTAAAAGCCATAGGACATTTCATTTCCATTCTAGAAATTTAAAAAAAGTAAAAGTAATTGAGTTACCTACTGCATTTGGTAAGTCTTCAACATAGCTAACTAGAAAAATAAAAATACTGTTCCAAAGCCTGTCATCACCTATCGTAATAGTGTTTTGAAACTTGGTGATCATTCCAGAACTCGCTAATTCCATTGCCAATATTGTTCCAAAACCTGCCATATCTGAACAGCCAATGAATTTAATGCAATGCAGTCATGTGATGTGATTTTCTATGGCCTGTATTACAAAATGTGTTACTGTTGCTGTGCTGAATATTTTCTATTGAAACTGACATAATTAAAAAAAACATATTATGAAAAATGAATTGCGACAAAACTGTAACACCATCCCCTGTAGCGCAAGGATGATAAAGAATGAGTGATCCGAGTAAATGGAATAAAACAACTAAGAAAATGACAATGAGTGTTGCTACATACCAGTCCATTATGCATTATTGCAGCATCATTTAGAGTGCAGTCCTCTGTTTGCTTAATATTGTTTAATTGTTTACACTAATTCTCCTATAGAACCACCAGTCTACCCAGTATGCAAACATAATGGTAAAACATTGAAATGCAGAAAATTGAAGATGAAGGACGTCAAAGGTTTTCACTCAAACTTTTCCTCTAAATAGAATAAAATAGACTAAGATTCATTCATTCTGGAACACTCCACAGTTCATATAGCAAAGAAACATTGTGGTTCTGGTGAAGGTAATAATAAAGGTGTGTTAGGTACTTTGTGAAGTTATAAAAAGCAGACAGATTTCAAGTTCAGGTCTGCCAGTCAGCATTTCTTAATATTCTGCATGTATCTAAAGATAGGGTTCACAGAATTGCACAGAATTGCAACTGGACATATGCCATGGGAAAATTGTGGTGGAGCATAAATTCAACACGTGGATGAGGAGCAAAGGAAAAGCATATGAAGCTTTGTATGATCTCTTAAATGAATAGAAACGCATTAATGACGAAGGAAGGCTCTCATTAGGCATTATTTACCTGGTGACGTCAATCAGCAAACTACACAGAACATACAGGGTGAAGCGAAATTCACACACTCGGGCATCACAGCATGACTCCTCACATGCCAGCAATAAAAAATGTCTCGCAAAAGTTTGTCCTGTGACGTTGAAGAGTGGCAATCTGGCAACACTGTAACCACATGTATGGTAACTACCTCTGTCAGCACATATTAGTCATGCTGTACAGTTGGTGCAGTGGATAGAGTTTTGAGTTAGCATGTAGGAGGTCGAGAGTTTGATCCTAGGTCGAAGCGCATTTTTTAATTTGCTAATTTCCATCGACATTACATACTGTAATACAGTAGGTCACATGTATCCTACATTTACAACATTTTGTGATGCTGAACACAACAAATATGTGGTTCGACAAATAAGAAATAGATAGTTGAAACAAATGACCTGTCATAGGACAGAATAACTACACAAACAATATCACTTTCGAGATGCTAAAGATGATAGCACAGTACAACAACACAACATCTACTGTACTTGTCATTTACATACTACATGGAATTGTTATGAGCACTCAGATGTAGCACGTCCAAACATTGCGCAACCCGCCGAATCATACAGCTCTGGACCTTCGCAGTAACAAGAGCAGCATCAACGTGCGCTACCAGTTCTTCCACATTTGTCGGCGGAGTAGAGTACATGTACTCCTTCAGGTATCCCCACGGGAAGAAATCCAGGGGATTTAGGTCAGGTGAACACGGTGTCCATACAACTGGACCTCCACGTCCGAGCCATTTCGCTGGAAATGTTCTGTCCAAATACTATCGCACATTAATTCCAGAGTGTGGAGATGCACCATCATGTTGGAACCATATCCTCTGCCGAACATGTAGTGGAATATCTTCCAGCGCATCAGGCAGATAGTTTGAGAGAAATGCATGGTACCTTCGTGCAGTCAACCGGTGAGACAACCTGTAGGGGCCCAAACACCTGTCACCCAGTATTCCAGCTCAGACGTTGATACCAAAGCGAACTTGATATCCACGGTTGCAGGAGACGTGCGAGTTAACCTCACACCAATGGTGGGCATTGTGCATATTGAAGACACCCTCAGGAGTTAATGCTGCTTCATCCGACCATAGTACAGTGTTCTCAAAATCATCGTTGGCTTCCTGCTGTTGTTGGAACCATTCACAGAATTGCATCCACTGATGGCGATCTGCAGGATGCAGGTGCTGCGTGAAAGAATAATGATAAGGGTGCAGCCCATGCTCGTGCAGCATGTTAACGACCGTGCATTGCAAGACATGCAGCTGCCTTGCTATGCTACGTGTACTTCGCTGAGGTTCTTGGTGTATGACCTCCAGAATAGCTTCCTCAGTAGCTGAAATATGGTGAGTCCGTGGACGACCTCTGTCACGCGATGGTGGAAGGAGAGAACCTGACTCCCGAAGGCGCAGCTCCAGATGACGAAACACATTTTTATCTGGATGGTGTCGACGAAGATATCTAGCAGCATATTCATGAGTGGCAACACCAGCCCGGTTATCAGATGCACCAAGGACCAGAAGCATATCCACATATTCATCATTTGTGTATGCCATACGTCTGCCACACTGGTTTAGAAGTTTACAAGAAGGACATTCAATACGTGTATGCATGTACATTGGAGTCTGTCACACGCGTGTTATTCCACTCGCCACTAGTCCCTGTCTGGTGGACAGCACATACACTACATAATAAAACACATCACCAGTCCTGCGCGCTGTTCCACCTAATGCACATTACCCCTCTGACAGATATTGTTCTGCATGGTTCATCCCAACACCACTACTTGTGACATGGTCAGTTTCGAATTACACTGTTTCCCTAACAGTAATAGACGTGATGTTTCCACAATCCCACTGATAGAATAATAATAATAATAATAATAATGCATTGAGATTCATACTAAGCAGCATGCGGTTACCAGACACAATGTTGAAATGCAAAATTAGTGGGACAATGGTGATAACACATACAAATTGTAATCAAGTTTGAACATTATTCGCAAAGCACATTGCTAGGCCTACTGGTAACGTAAGGCCCTAACGAAATGTAATGGACCTGAAAGGGGCAAGAATAATAGTTGGTAATAATCTATGGGACCATTGGAGGAGGGTGCAAAGAAAACAGGTTTCGTGTCTAGTAGATGAAGTGGTGCGAATAAATTCACGCCTACGACGTGGAAAGGGCGTCTTTCAAAGCTGACCACTGAAAACAATTGTTCGTCCATTTCTAGGATCGTAGTATGTAAGTGCAAATGGTTTCTAGAGGACCCGCTGCAATCACTGTTGACGATTAAGATGCCAGATACCATACCACCTGGACTACATTTACGAAATAAAAAACATACGCCTCAACCCAGGATCGACCCCTCGACCTCCTGCATGTTAACCCAAAACTCTATCCACTGCACCAACTGTACAGCATGAATAATATGTGCTGACAGAGGTAATTAGAGGTAATTACCCTACATGTGGTTACAGTGTTGCCAGATTGCCACTCTTCAACGTCCTTTTTTCTGTTGGATATACTCGCAGGACGAAAGTTTGTGAGAGACATTTTTTTTATTGCTGGCATGTGAGGAGTCGCGCTGCGATGCCTGAGTGCGCAAATTTTGCTTCACCTTGTATAGTCCTAAGGTACCCTCTAGTTTTCAGCGGGTAAAGAAAATCTTCTTCAGGAACATTACTACTAGAGAGTACAATCAAGTTGAAGATTCATCATAAAGTGATGTTTGTGATGGCGAAGAAAGTTTGTATGTTACTTAGGATCAGGACTTACAAATCTAAGGTGACCAGTGGCATTGTTTAACTGAATTTGATTTGATACATTGTTCTACTGTTAGACTATATGCAGATGAGTGTGGGGGGTAAAATGGGGGCTAGGAAATTTGAAATGTATTGAACTGATTTTCCCTTTTTGTGGGAACTATTTTTTTTTTTATTTTTTTTACCTTCAGACATAGTTTTTGGTAACATCAATAAAGTCCTAACTAATATACCAGTGATTTGCAATCCAACACAGTATCAGAATGTGCTTCACAAATTTGGGAAGGTTGTATGGATAGGTGGTTATTGTGATGTGAAAGACTGGAAAGAATATGCACTCCGAGTTTTGAAGTTACCTGCAAATTAGCATGTCAAGTTTGTATCAGCCAAGAGATTCATTATTGAAAACACATCATTAGGCTTGGTAGTTGTCTCTGGAGAACCCCACTATAATACTAACATAGGGCAAGGTAAATCTGTGATGAAGAGAGGGAGGTGGTTTGGTGACTGCACCCGTGAACTTGTGCCAAAAAGTGTGGTACTGAATCTAGTGAAAGTTACGGACATCAAGACCATACTGGCCAGTCATTTTGGTGAGAAGTGGGCTGAAGATAAACATCAGTTTAAAAAAAATCTCTTTAATAAAATTGAACTTCCATCACAAAGTGACGTTTGTGATGGCAAAGAAAGTTTGTATTGTAAACACACTGATGTTACTCAGGATCAGGACCTACAAATCTAAGGTGTTTGTCTTCCAGCATTCAATGCATTTTACTCTTTTCAGGAATTGAAATACCAATCAGTGTTTTGATGTTGCAGACTGGTATTGGTGTGAACATTCTGTGGTACCATTTCATGAATTTTTCTGTAGATATGTGCTGTATTAAGCATTAAATACATTTTGTGACTTTCATAATTATTTCCTTTTAATATTGATTTTTCTTGTAGCATATGTTTTACAATTGGTGGGCAATGGTGATTCTCTTTACTTGAGTAGTCATTCCTAACCTGTCCTTCTCCACATGCTGTCATTCCATGACTTTCTTTCTCGATTCTGTCATTCCAAAACTCATTAACTCCATTTCTCTTCTTCACTTTTGACAGGATTCCTTAGATGAATTTTTATTAGTAATGCCTTCTTAACAGAGCTAGGCCATTTGTGCTGCTGGTCAATGTCATAGCAGCCTGGAAACATTTTTTTGTGTTTTCTGAAAATTTTCCCCAATAGGAGTTAATGAGTTTTGGAATGGGAGGCCTCAAATATTATAGACTCTTCTTTCATCCTTGTATTAAAGAGCAAAATAATAGTCCTCAATAATTTGGTTTAATGAACAACATAATAAGTGGTAAATTGAGACTGATGATCTTGGTGTTATTTCCCTTATAATAAAAAGAATAGAATAAACCCAATCACATATTTTACAGTTTGTATTTGAGGACTAAATAATTTGAGAATCCTAATTCACTATATCAACCAACATTGAATCTTCTTTGCTTGATTATGCCATTTTATTTTTCCAAACAACAGACATACAACATTAAAAATAAAAATACTTCTCACTCAACAAGTCAGCTATGGCCAGCGACTATGCCATCTCTGTAGCACACATGTTACTTTACACATAACTGGTTAGGAAATACACTGTTAAAGTGCTCTATCTAAATATAAGTACATATTCATGAAATCTTGAACTTAAGGAACTTGACAAATTTCTTAAACTGGCAGAAAACCAATTATTTCCTGCCATTAGTAATAAATTGCTAAAACATACACCATTTGAGAACTATGTGTTTTCCACAATACATCGACAAACAAACAACTCTTGATGCTGCTTACAGTTTCTTATCAAGTTAGGTTTCATGAACGTCCAGAGTATTTACCATACTCGAGAGAACTGCCATAATGTTTCAAACAAAACTGAAATTAATGATGGAAAATATTGTGAAGGAACAATTGATTATTTAGACAGGAAATCAGATTACCTGAGAAAACATACCAGCAGCTACTTCGTCCATCATAGACTTCACTGATTTTAGACAAAATAAATCAGTACTTACGTATGGAATTCTAGTGAAGAATACTAAGCTATGTCTAAACTATAGATGTTACACACTAGAGATAAAATAAGTTTTCTTCATTATTTTGAAGTATATAGCAGAGAAATGCACCCATACAGGACAATTACATTGAAGCTGTTCCAATTTGCTTACAGTAACAAGGTTTTCATTAAATTCTTTGGTCACCTGTGGAAAAAAAAATGAGCTTCCCAAACCTCATTTTCTTATAGACTGTGAACATTTCTCGGCAGAAGTCCGCACCATAGCCAGTGCTTCTTCTGGACGGTTTTGTCATTGGAAACTGTGCTCTTATCTATTCCATTTCATCTTCATTGTGTTTCTAGAGCACAAGTCCTCATTTATACCACATTCTCTATTAATCATATACTGTCTGATTGATATTCCTTTGCAGTAATGTCTACACCAACAAATGTGTTGTTATAGACATCCCACATTCAGTGGGAACTAAATGTGACCTAAAAGCAAGACTCTCAATGGTAACATGTTCCACTAAGGCATGATCTAGAGATCCATTTGACCTAATCTCAAAATATTCAAATATTACATTCATAATGATAATACATAGAACAGGTATCTCAGTTTTGACCTAGGGAGGGCTTAGAAGTTACTGTTGTACTGAATCTTCAACTGTAGAACTGATATGTACATGTTGATGTTTGTACAGCCTTCTTATTTTCTCTGTTTCTGATAAATATTATTATTATAAAATAATTTTAACGAATACTTGGTTATGTGACAAATATAATCAATTTCCTGCAATACAAGTGCTGAGTACATTTTATATTTAATGTGTGTGTATCTTAATGCATCTATATATATATGAGCATACATAACTTAACTTATATTTCCTATAATGGCTCCTAATGCTACAGGTGATGTTCAATATTTCTATACATGATTATGTCCAATGATAAACATAACACCACTGCAAACACATCTATGCTTCAAATCATGGATAATATTTTTTATTATACATAGTTTATAATCACATACAATATTTATATATGTATTATGTTAAACTTCACATGTTACATATAAGTATACAAATGCGATCTAATTCTGGCTACACTACATAATTTGCTTAAAATACATCTTAAGTCTCTATGAGGTGGTGCAAAGGCCTAACTTTGATCCTGTGTTTGACATTTTACTCTCTTCATTTAAACTGTTACCTGGAGTGGCTTTTCTGCATTAGGTGACTTTCTTTTCCTTTTCCCCTGCAAATTATAGTGACACAATCTAAGTTGTCACTATATGAGCAAATTTTTTACCAATGCAAATGACTACACAATTTGGATACAGCATTTTCTTACAAATATATATTTAAATATGTGTATATGTATATAGTTCCACAAATATCTATGGCAAATTATGTCTTAAAAATGTTATGCAAAGATTTATACTATTATCAGACTTTCCTTATGTTGTCATATCTAAAATAAAAAAAGGACTCAATTTAATATTTTCATTTTGTAATAAAAGATAGACTTATTTCATTTGCCTTTCTAGCTTGTGTTATCACTGTGGAATGTGATGGTGAAATGTGGATGGAAAGGCATTGAAATAATACATGCCTTCCGTTTTACAGAAGACTTTTAGCAAACTATTCCAAGAGATTCATGGTGATTCACCTTTACCGCAATGTATGCCACATGGCAACTGCTTTGCGGGGGCTCTGCATCATATCACTCCAATGGTCTCTCTCAGCTCCACCTTCATGCAATCCTATGATGCTACATCCCAGAAGAGGATTGCTACCAATCAAATCATTACCCTGGTCCATTACACATACCTGTAAGAATACAAAAACACTAAGTCAAGTTAATGGTTCATCATAAAGTGACGCTTGTGATAGTGAAAGGCCTAGGAGTGGGAAGGAAGTGGCCATGGCCTTAATTAAGATGCCTGGTGTGGAAATGGGAAACCACGGAAAACCATCTTCAGGGCTGCCGACAGTGGGGTTCGAACCCACTATCTCCCGGATGCAAGCTCACACTGCGCGCTCCTAGGAATTAAAGTATCAGTCATGAAAATTTTGCAAGATTGCATTTGAACTATGGTACCACTACTATTTGTAGAATGTACCAGGTGCTTCAAGATATATTTTGTACTGTAGAATGGTGGTCTATCTAGTCCACTGTGAGAGCTTTCATTGTAATGCATGAACCAGCTATATTCAACAAGCTATAATCAGAGACAATTGCCAAATTCTGCAGGGTCTGCAGATTGGGAATTTAATTTACTGAAACAACACGTGAGGGCTTTGTGTGTACTGCTCAGGGTACAAACAGCTCTAGCACATAATGATTCCGTTTAGTCAAATGCATAAAAATGGAATGGCCACGTTATACGAATACGAACACGTAGGCATGCTGCTTATATTTGGAGTGTGTCATTGCAATGAAAACAAGTAGTCATGTTTTATTCACAGTGATATCTGTTCAGATGACATCCAAATCACAGTATGTTCCAGAATGTAAAGAAGAGTCTATGTGAACATAGTACACTTCATGTGGCAACTTGGCCATTGAGAACCCGGCAAAGGGATCTGAAGGAAGTGAAAATGGTTAGAGAAACTGTTTCTGCATATAAGTACAAGACTCTGGTGTACACAATGGGAATACATCATGTTAAAGAACATAGAATTATTAAATATAATCTGCACTGACATCCGTTCAAATGGCACACCGCTCAGCACTTGATGGCTGTGCCTGCAAGGCTTCTATTAGTGGATTGCTGCAAAAATGAGTAGCACAAACCTGAACATAAATTACATTGTTGCATAAATGTTGTAAATTTACCTTGTGCTGTTTCGATTTATTAGGTTACACCTCCCATATCGCATGATTTTACACTGACATTAATAAGAAATTAAAATGAAGGTCCACCTATTCAATACCATTTAATATGATGCCAAATCACTTATACCAGGGGTGGCCACTAACTTTAATTTTGGGAGCTGCAAATTTAGGAGACAAAATTGGGAACATGTTTAGAAAATGAAATGAATTTTATAACAAATGAAGGAATATTTATTTTCTGCACTACACAGAACATTATGCAGTTTGCACAAGTTCACTTAAATGTTCATCAGTTAGTTCAGATTGATATTTAGATTTAATGAATTAAAGCATTGAGTACAGTGATTCACACACACATAAGTAGTCCCAAAGATTGAGATAAGTCTCTTAGCACACACTTCTGTTAGTGGGTATTTTCCTTCTGGAACATTCTTCCAAAATTCTATGGTAGAAATGCCACTTCATTTGAGTCCTTTTAATCCTTCATCCTCTTGCAGTTCTAGTAGCTCCAATTCTACAGCTGCTGTATGCTTTGTTATTGGTGATGAAATAGGACAGCCATCGCCCACAACATCAACAGCAAAAGGATTTTCAGGGAATGAAAATGAAGGTTTAAGTGATCTCAAATCATTCAATTTGCCATTGATTTCTTCAGCAAGGCCAGAAAATTTACACATGCAATCTTCAGTTTCCACCTGAACGTCAGTAGGGCTTTCAGTAATTTCCTTCAAACATTTGAAGTGATCAAATATTTTAGTCTGAAGGTATTTCCCAGAAGCTTTTAACTTGCTATGAAAGCTAAATACAGTCTGAGCCAAATCAGAAATAAGTTTTTCTCTTCCTTATAAAGATATGTTTATTGTTTATAAATGCTAGACCACATCTGTAAAAAAAGCCAAATCTAACAGCCACTGGGGATCATTAAATTCAGGGACAGATTTTTTCTTTTTCTTCCATAAACTGTTTGATGGGATCAAGTAATTAAAAAAATCTGCCAAAAACATTGCTTACTGATAGCCATCTTACTAAGCAGTACCAAGGTACCTCATCACGAAGTTCATAATTGTTCATATCTTCTATAAAAATATTTGAACTGTCGGTGTGTTTTGGCACTTGAGCGAACAGAGTTCACAATTTTTAGATCTACCTGCATAATATGTGGGTACTGAAAATATTTTGCTGCTGAATGTTATCTGTGAATAATACAATGTACAGGTAGTAAATCAGCAAATGATGTGTCAGCATTTAAAAGCCCAAAAAGCCCTTGTTCCTTGCCAGTCACAGATGGTGCACTATCGGTAGCAATGCTGACAATATTACCGATAGGCACAGAGTTTTTCTGTAAAACACCATCCAGACTTCTTTAATGGCACAACCACAAGTAGTATCCTTCAAAGTAACCAGGTCTAAAGTTCTTCAACCACCTCCAAGTCCTTTGATACATACCTCACAAATATGGCTAGTTGTGGTCATGGGCGCCCCCTGGAATTCTAAAGATGTTGATGTTGAATTGTTTAATATCATACCAGATTATTTCATAAACTGAAATTACTGACAGTCATCTAGCATATGTTATAACTGGAAGTTTCTGTAAACAATTTAATGTTGCTGACGTTATATTGGTTTTTATATTCAAGAAAATTGTTAATGTGCCTCCTCCTGGAAAAGATCCTGCGGGCGCCCATGGTTGTGGTTTATCTTTGATATCAGTAGACTTGTCCAGAGCCAAACTTTCTGCTGAGAACTCGCTTAGATTATTTTGTAAATTACTTAACATATCCACACTAATAACAGAAACTTGCCTCTCTACTGTGTGTCTAGCAGCGGGCATTTCGTTGATTAGTTTCTGCAGTTTCTTGTTTTTGGGTTCTAAAACAGGAATAACTTGTGCCATATTCTTCTTAATAAGCTCCCCCTCTGTGTAAGGCTTTTCTGCTTTTTGCAATATTAAAAGCCAGGAAGAGGCCAGCTTCTGTAGTCAAATCTGCTTCCTTGGTAAAAATTGACATAACCCTACTCTGGCCATGAAGTTTTTCCTTTAGTGATTTCAACAGGAAACAGCCAACAGGAAAATCTTTATTGAAACCACTGTGGTTAATGTCATGATGGCGTTTTATATTACTGGCTTTGAACTGTGACAGTTATTTGACACAAAAGACACATTGGCTTACTATTTCTTTCTACAACAACGAATTCTTCCTCCCAGTCGGTATTAAAAGCTTGATTCTCCTCTTCATATTTACGCTTCTTAGACAGCACCGCAACTGTTCGGACACCAGGCCACAACTGTACTGAAACAGCACACTGCCTACATGTGAACGCGATTGGCTTCACATCACGACATTGACTCGCTGACATACTCTCGTGCTCAAGGCACTATCTAACGGAAGGCCCCAGAACTGTATTCACCTCCCATCTTTCACCACTGACTTACAGCGCTAATAATGTTAAGCCGTACATCGCTGCTACTGACTGCCGCCGGCCGCTAGATGTTGTTAGTTTCCATTAATTACATCAATTAATTTTAGTCTAATCTTGGTGTCAAGAGCCGCACGAGACTGACTCAAGAGTCGCATGCGGCTCGCGAGCCTCGTTGTGGCCAGCCCGGACTTATACAATGGGACTGGCTTCGGCCCCTTTATGGGTCATCATCAGTCATGGACTAAAATTGACAATATATAGAGCAAATACAATCAAATGAACACTTTAAAAATATTATGTACATATTACAAATTATTTGACAAAACTGGCAAGAAACCTCTCACTCTATAATACTATAATTAGTGAATCTAAAGTCCACTAGTCGAATTTTGTCATGTGTGGCATTGCTATTGTTATTAATCTAAAATGAACAGTCCTAATAAATAAACCCTATACATGTACAATTAAAATATTAAAAGTGGACCTGAACTGTTACACATACAATATTAAAATTGGGCCTGAGCTGGTGTTTAAAATTACCATCTTGTATGCTTAGTTGGTAAAAGTCTGGCTTCCTGAGTAACATGCCTCTTTTGGAAAATAATTTGTAATATGTACATAATATTTTTAAAGTGTTAATTTGATTATATTTGCACTATATATTTCCGGTATCAATAATTTGGCAACATTGCCCACAAACAGGGCTGACCTCATGCATAAACTTTAAGCAGCAATAGCAGCTATCACACCAGCAATGCTAACTAGTGTGCAAAAGAACATAATGAGATGAGTAGCATTGTGTGTGGAACAATTTTGAATATTTGTTGAGATATATAACATTTAAGTTCTCCAGTCTATCAAAACTATTGCAAGATTAAGAAATACTAGAAAATACCTGAAAGAACATCATATTCTACCATATCCCCTTTATTGTGCAATTTATATGTGTGTAAATACTGCTGATGAAATATGGGTGATAATTATGAACATGTGCACAAGCATTTTAAAATATTTTAAAATTCCATGTTCATTGCCTCCGTTTCCTGAACTTATCTCATTGCACTCCATCTATTGTATACCCTTTTCTCTCGGCTGTCAAATCTGCACTGCGTCACGTGGTACTTGGTGTCAGCCATTTGGTTGGTTCCGCCCATTACTTTCCACTTTTTGGTGGAAATGTATTTATATTCTATTTGATTTTGTGTTTGAAATTATTTAATGGGAAATTATTTTGGAATGTCTTATTGTGATTTAGTGAATTAATAACATCTAAAGTTTAAAAGAAGAGTGAAGCATGCTTTATTGATCTTTGGACTTAATTTAGTAGAGTGAATAATAAGGAACTTTTCAGGAGTGCGTGTTCATTGAGGTTGTTTTGTTTAATTTTTATTGTGATGTGTAATATTTGAAGATCTGTGCTGATGTTTGTGAAAAGGTGGCAGTTGTCATATAAGTGTTCACAGAAGACTGAATGTTGATCGTGTCTAATTGTGTTTTTGTGTTCTTTGTCCTGGTGTGGAAATTTCATTTTGTTTGGCCGACATATACTGTATGCCAAGGACCAAACTGTAATGCCTTGTCTCCTCTTTCTGTTGCTCACTTTTCCGTTGCTGACCTGTCATTGTATGTAGTCTGTCTTTTTGTATTTCTAATATGTTTCTATCTTTCTAGGCCTATATATGACCTGTTTTGTCACTTATTCATTTCTTTCCATTGCTCATTTAATCATTTTGTGTTGATTAACACTGGCAATTTCATGACAGATATTAAGTCTAAATTCTCCCAGGGTATGAGGGTCTATCTTTTGCTTTAAATTGACTCCAGAAATGACAGCTGCAATGTGTTCCATCTGGGGGCTGAGTGTGGCTACAAATCCATACTAATAATTAGACCACACATTTTTAGGTCCTACAAGATTTCTTTTAGACACCTAAAATATGCTCTTTCAGGTATTCATTTTGGCTTTATAAAACATGAAATAGCAATGAAATAGCATATTAGCAAATTTATTGGCGAATACAAATAAACTAACATTAGACCTACACATAGTGTTGCAGACTACAGAAAATAGTACTTGAATGTCCAAACTGTGTTTATATAAGAGATTAAACTTTCTCAAAAGTACTGTCACTTGAAATAATATGTATATACATAAATGTATTTAAAGCTCCACAAAAATTGAAGCAATTAATATTTTCAAATGTTCACACTGTAGTTGCCTTTGCAATAAATTACTAATACCTTCTCTGAATTTTCTAGAGAAAAACTATGGTGCTTGTTTTCCAAAATCAGTTAATAAGGTGAGAATGAGTATTCCCCATCAACAGACATGACTGGGCATACTTCACCTTTGGCTGATGTTGAACTAGAATGTTGCAATCAACTAAACTCTGTGTATGTCAGAGATACTGAATAAATCAGCAAATGCTGAACATTAAACCAGCAAATTGCCAACAGGTACAAAGGTCAATGAGATATAAACAGGATTTTTGTTCCTGAAAATCAACATTTGGTAGGCGGGACCGTTAGGAGTGGGGTAGTCTAAATTCTTCCAGGGTGTGAGGGTCTATCTTTTGCTTTTAATTGACTCCAGCTGCAACAGCTGGACAGCTGCAGTGTGTTCCATCTGGGGGCCGAGTGCGGCTACAAATCCATACTAATGTGGTGGAGTGGCCCCCTGGTGAGCTGCTGGTGAACTAAACAAATAGTATATTATTGGACGATCTTACTTGCTCCTTTATATAATATTTGATTTATTAGTCTTTGCCATTCTTGTTAATAGAGGTTCTAAAAAATGGCAACTAATGTGAAAGCTAGTGAAGAGTTTTAATTAAATCTATACAACTCACTGTGGAATTAAATATCCATAGTGGTGACTCCGACGTCTATCGTATGGTACCAGTGCAGTGTACATAGTGTGATCTAATAATATTCCATATATATTATTGCCATGTCAACTAGTGACACCACAAATACTGCAATGCCACATGACAACATGCCTACAGACAATGAACAAATAGCGCGAGTTGCAGTTAAAATTCTGCCTATATGGCTTAAAAACATTACAATCTGGTTAGTCCAAATAAAAGCTCAGTATCACTCTTATCACTGCTGAGCTTATAAAATTTAATTACGTTATAGGCTCACTTGAACTGGACGTTGCAGAACTACTGAGTGATTTCTTTACCACACCTCTAACACACCTTTCACGGAACTTAAAACACACCTAATAGGAGAATTCGAGGAATTTGAAAGCCGGAAGGTTACAAAACTCGTAACAGAACTTGAACTAGGGGACAAGAAACCCAGCCAGCTGTTACAAGAAATGCGTGTCCTCACTGGAAGCTAAGTAAGAGATTCCTTTTTACGCACAATTTTCATGCAACAACTACCCTTAAACTTAGCCTCATCAAATGACACACTAGACAACATAGCTATTATGGCTGACCGCATATTAGATGATTCTAACCCTACATCTTACATATCTGCCGTACAGTCAACCCCATCTATTACCGAATCATCTTTGCCACAACTCGATCAGATCTCCCGTTTAGAGGCACAAATCGAACGACTGTCGCTATCAATCAACAGTATGTTTGAGAATCAAAATCGATTACGTTCTCGTCCAAGATCATGTTCATCTCATCGTCAAAAATACCATCCAGATAGTACATTATGTTGGTATCTCAAATACCGTGAAAAGGCAAAAA
Organism: Anabrus simplex; assembly: GCF_040414725.1. Classification (NCBI taxonomy): domain Eukaryota; kingdom Metazoa; phylum Arthropoda; class Insecta; order Orthoptera; family Tettigoniidae; genus Anabrus; species Anabrus simplex. Next base: position 678,687,413 of record NC_090266.1, read on the forward strand.
AATGTGTCGCACCCTGCTCCTTTAGTGCACAGCTTCCTTCTGCTTCGGAAAATGCTCAGGCTCCTCGTTATATGCGGCACATAGCAATGTGGGCCAAATTACTTCTTGCCACTTATATATCACCGGCCATTCTTCTGGTACACATTTTTTGGTGGATACAGGAGCGGACGTGTCTGCGATTCCCCCTGCTGTTCAAGACAAACACAGGACTTCTAAATGAATTCTGTATGCTGCAAATGGAACACCCATTCACACTTACGGTGAACGCCTAATCAAAGTTAATTTAGGTTTGAGACGTGCATTCCACTGGCCATTCACTATCGCTGATGTCCAACAACCTATCGTAATCAATAAGTTTCATTTCCGTATTGATATTATACACAAATACAATGAGAAGAAGACTTCCACCTAATCAATACTTATTTTATTAAATTAAAACTACAGTGCCTGTTTTGACCTTTCTAGATCATCTTCAGCTGGTCACACAATCACATATAACATATCATGCAATCATAAAACATTACTATATCTAACAAAGAATGTCATAGGACGATAACATATCAAATTATTCTCATGACTGGGGACAATCTTCGAATTGGAAACTTGGTATTCACTGTCTTTTCATGAATAACATACATAAAAACATATTCATAAAAGTTTAGATTTTTCATAGGCATGAGATTTTCTGAACTTGGATGCTAGCTTTGTAAAACATGTATGGTAACACAGAAAGAGCATGTGCATTGATCACAATTTGTTAGTCTTATGGAATGTTGGGCTTGTGGGTTACACTTCCTTGTCTCCTGAACCTTCAGTTGTACACTGTGATAGAACCTTGTGCCCGATGTTAATTTTGGCTTAATTTACAAAATAGCCAAACATAATGGGTATAAGAAAGAAATTATCCACAAAATAAAACATCAGCCTAAATCAAAGTTAACCAGAACAGACAAATCCAAGAAAGACTATGTGCTCTTTACCTTCAATAATACACATATATATCCTATAACCAACATTTTTTAAAAAACACAACCTGAAAATAGCATATAAAACTGCACATAATAATGCCAACATTCTGCACAACACCAAATCGATCAACAATAATAATAAATATAGTCATTCAGGAGTGTACCATATGAAATGCAATAACTGCGAAGCCAGCTACATCGGACGTACTGGTAGAAATTTTTTAACCCGCTACAACGAGCACTTCAATGCCATAAAACATAATCGCTTTTCTTCCATAGGTCAACACATCGAAGACTACAAACATAAATTCACAAGCATTAAAAATGACATGCAGATCCTAAGTATAAACCCCAAGGGCCCCTTGCTCAATATAACAGAGGAATTTTGCATTACTTTAGATCAATATACCAACCCTAATTCTAATTTTTTTAAAATTACAGATAAAATAAACATCATCTTTAACACAATCATTCCTTCCTTAAAAAACGCTTATCTTCAAAGAATCATCAAACAAAACTTGACACGCGTCAAAGAACCACTTAAAGACACGCCCAGCTCCACCACTACCCCCTCAACAGCTACTCCTCCTGCCCCTCCGCCCCTCCCCCTCACAGCAACTAACATTAGCTCAAGATGAACACGGAGCAGTGCACAACGTGCTGCCAAGCTACACACAATATAAAATCAACAACAGCAGTAAGTACATACATACACATTCATTTCACATGACTAATAGGCATTCCCAATTACTAAAATTGAATTACTCACCTTTCACTTTTATCTTTCACAGATAATTGTTACATCCATACACAACTGTGAAGGGAAGGAGCCTCTACTCCAGTCAAATGCCACACAGCATAATTCAACACAGGACATTACGATTTACCCTCCAACACAAACAGCACGGATTTTATGTGTGCACGCCTTAGAAATCTACATTTTCCTCTGAAGTCTCAACTGAGTTCACACAATCTCATATATTGCGTTTCAGCATTGACATGTATTTTTATGTTTCGTATATATATTGTGACATAAAACTTATACTTGAGAACCTGACATTTTAAAGTGTAATTTATACCCACAAGCCAGGTCATTGAATTTTAACACATGTTTTATCTCTACAGTTATTATTAAGTGTTCATAATAATGTCTATTTATCAAGACTTCAAGGACAGAACTAATTCATTTTTAAAAATTAAGGCAAATTAACATCGGGCACAAGATTCTATCACAGTGTACAACTGAAGGTTCAGGAGACAAGGAAGTGCAACCCACAAGCCCAACATCCCATAAGACTAACAAATTGTGATCAATGCACATGCTCTTTCTGTATTACCATACATGTTTTACAAAACTAGCACCTAAGTTCAGAAAAACTCATGCCTATGAATAATCTAAACTTTTATGAACATGTTTTTTGATATGTTATTAATGAAAAGACAGTGAATACCAAGTTTCCAATTCAACAATTGCCCCCAATCATGAGAATAATTTGAAATGTTATCGTTGTATGACATTCTTTGTTAGATATAGTAATGTTTTATGATTGCATGATATGTTATATGTGATTGTGTGACCAGCTGAAGATGACCTAGAAAGGTCGAAACGAGTCCTGTAGTTTTAATTTAATAAAATAAGTATTGATTAGGTGGAAGTATTCTTCTCATTGTATTTGTCCAACAACCTATTCTTGGTTCCAATTTCCTCAATGATTACGCACTGCTAGTTGACATCAAACACAAACGTCTCATTGATAGTACTACTAACTTTTCAACAATCGCAACTTCAGCACAGAATTCAACCACTGAAAGTATACTCCTGTTAGATCCTCATAATAAATATTCAGCCATTCTTAAGGAATATCCAAACTTGCTTCACGACAGGCCAACTTCTGTGCACCAGATATCCAATTTTTCCATACCATTTCAACAGTAGGCCATCAAGTTACAGCTAAAGCTTGACGGTTGCCACCTGACAAGCTAGCCCAGCCAAGATGGAATTCCAGCAGATCTAGGCATCTGCAGACCTTCCAACAGTCCGTGGTCCAGTCCTCTTCATTTAGTACCCAAGGCTAATGGATCCTGGTGCCCATGTGGAGATTACAGGGCTCTCAAAGCAATTACTGTACCAGATCGATACCCAATTTCACACCTGAAGGACTTCAACAGTCGCCTATCAGGTAAAACAGTATTTTCCAACATCGACTTGATACATATATTTCATCTTATTCCCATAGCAGAAAATGATATACCAAAAACTGCTGTTATAACCCCGTTTGGTTTATTCAAATTCCTCAAACTTCCGTTTGGACTTCGCCATGCAGCCATTTCAGAGGTACATTGACTCTATTCTTCGAGATCTGGACTTTGTTTTCTGTTACTTGGATGATATCCTCATAGCATTTGAAAATGACCTGGAACATGAACGCCACTTTAGAATCCTGCTGGAACATTTACATAAATATTGCATCAATGTGAACCTAACAAAGTACATTTTTGGGGTTTCTGAAATTTCATTCTTAGGATACTGTGTAACATCTGCAGGTATCAAACCAGTCAACAATCGTGTCGAAGCTATTCTCTCTTTTCTACAACCTATCAATATCTCCAAATTCCGTTGATTCCTTGGTTTGGTAAATTTCTATCGTTGTTCACTATCTACCACTGCTGCAACTCAGTCTTTGCAAAGATACGGCAAGTGTGACCGCAGAAAAGTTCCGTGGACAGCAGAGGCAGTGCAAGCCTTCGAACATTTGAAGCACAAAATCGCAAATGCAACCCTCTTGGCCCATCCGTCACGTGACCTACCATTCATATTGACGGTTGATGCTTCTGATTTCACCATGGGAGTATCATTCAACCAGATTCGTAATCAAAACTAGAACCCTTAGGATTTTACTCAAAGACTCTAAGTGAGACACTAAACCAGTACAGCACATATGACCAGGAATTACTCGCAGCATATTCAGCAATTAAATACTTCCGTTATTTGCTGGAAGGTAGGAACTTCACACTTCATACAGACCACAAACCTCTGACATCTGCCTTCCAGCAATGTTCAGACAAAGCATTATCCAGACAGCTACGACAGTTGGACTTTATTAGTCAAGGCAAGGACAATAGTCCAGCTGACTTCTGTTCACGCATCTCATCTATCTTAGTCCATCACAATTATCATTTGACGATGTAGCCCAAAGACAATTAATCGACTAGGAACTTCATTCATTATTGCAGATAAAAGATACTTCTCTGAAATTTAAAAATGTGTGTCTACCATTAGGAAATGAGTTAACTGTTGATATTTCTACTGGAAATATCCAGCCATACTTACCAGAACAGTTTCCCAAACAATCATTTGATGCACTACACAATATGTCTCACCAGGCATCAGTGCATCCGTCCGATTAATACAAAAACGGTACGTTTGGCCATCACTCAAAAAAGGTGTGAGATTATGGGCTAATACTTGTGTACGATGCCAGCATTTCAAGGTGACCAGACACACCAACAGCTCCATTGGTACATTTGCTCCAGTAGATCGAAGTTTCTCCCACATTCACATTAACATCGTAGGCCCCCTTCTTCCATTTGAGGGTTTCCACTACCTGCTCACCAATATAGATCGCTTCTTCAGCTGGCCAGAGGCTCTTCTCCACACATGGATAGCTAGGTTTGGTGTACCGTGTATCATCACAACAGATCGAGGCAAACAATTTGACTGTTCGTTATTCAGCAACCTTATGAGAATTCTAGGCGGTACTTATATTAAGACAACAGCCTATCATCCGGCAACTAATGGAAAAATCAAACGATGGCACCAACAGCTCAAAACAGCACTTTGTGCACAACCATCAGACAGCTGGGTCTTCCAACTACCAGCTGTTTTACTGGGACTTCGATCATTTCTTATACTACCTCTGGCATCTACACCAGCTACATTAGTTTATTGAGAGCCAGTTTGCCTACCAGCTGACTATCTCGAAGAACAAAATATGGCAACAGATGTTCCCTCCTTCATCCTCAATCTAAAAGACCATGTTCGGTCTTTACGGCAATGAGTCCTTTTGTCCATTCCGACCTCCTCAGTTCCTCGCATGATTCGGCATGATGCCCCTTGCACAACATTCAACCCAGTATATGATGGACCATTCAAGGTGATTTCCTGCTCTACTAAGTGTTTTGTAGTCGACACAGCTCATGGCTAACAAACTGTTTCTATCGACAGACTCAAACCCACATTCCTTTTGGACAGTGACTACAACCCTTCTCCTGCCAAGTGTGCTACTACTTTCAACACCACAACTGATCACCTGACTACCAGTGACAATAAAAGAATAGAATAAAAAATACCCAATCTCGTTCAGGTTGAACTGTTCTGTTTCCTGCCAAATACCTCTCCGTTGTCACTGGGGAGGGAGTATGTGGTGGAGTGACCCCCTTTTGAGCTGCTGGTGAACTAAACAAGTAGTATATTATTGTACGGTCTTACTTGCTACTTTATGTAATCTTTGATTTATTATTCTTTGCCATTGTTCTTAATAGAGGCTCTAAAAAATGGCAATTAATGTGCAAGCTAGTGAAGAGTTTTAATTAAATCTATATAACTCAATGTGGACTTAAATATCCATACTAATAATTAGACCACAAATTTTTAGGTCCTAAAAGATTTCTGTTAGGCACCTAAAATATGAGGCGTCTAGTATCAAAACCGGCCAAGTCACAAAATTTACGAAAATGAGTTAAGGTTATAAATTTGAAGTAGAAGTATAGCACTATCAGGTGAAACAAGAATATGCTTTAAAATCGTCCATGTCTTCATGTTATAGAGCACTGAATTCTCGGTCGTGCAACAGAATCGGCCAAGTCATGCAGCCAGTGAATTCAAAACCGGCCAAGTCAAGGAACGAGCGACAATCTTTATGATGCAGCATTATTGTCTGGAACTTTGTGTTGTTGCATTAAGCAACAATGTGATAATATCAGTAGGCAAAATCGTTCCTCGTAATGTATATTCTTTGAAGTCACAATATTTTGTTTTTTGTTCATTTGCAACACTGATTTACGTATTCGCGGGCTTCTTACCGTTATTGGCGCCAAAGCAATCCTATTTCCGGTGTGCTCGTATTTTGTCATTATTGTGTGCTCTAACGTGGATATTGTTCCAAGTGGTGAACTGAAAAATTTACTTTCATACCTTGTGAAATTGTACAAAATTGCAACAAAAACGGCCAAGTCAAAATTTAAATTAACAAAAAAGATGGGTTAATTATGAGTTAGATTTCTCAAAACAACAGAACTTAAATATTAAACCATTAAGGATATAACTGTGAAAAAAAATCTTTTTCTGACCATCATTGCTTTGTCTCTACAGGTTTTTCGTCCATATTGAAAAATATGCCTTGAGTGACTTGGCCGGTTTTGATACTAGACGCCTCATATGCTCTTTCAGGTACTAATTCTGGCTTTATAAAGCATTAAATAGGCTTTAAAAGTACAGGAGAGAAACCCTATACACATAAAACAAATTGGTACTATGTTTACATGTTAGCAAATTTATTGGTGTATACAAATAAACTATTATTAGACCTATACATAGTGTTGTAGACTACAGAAAATAGTACTTGAGTGTCCAAACTGTGTTTATATAAGAGATTAAACTTTCTCAAAAGTACTGTCACTTGAAATAATATGTATATACATAAATGTATTTAAAGCTCCACAAAAAATGAAGCAATGAATGTTTTCAAATGTTCAGAGAGGAAGTTGGATGAAAACCAGTGTGGTTTCAGACCACAGAGAGGCTGTCAGGATCAGATTTTCAGTATGCGCCAGGTAATTGAAAAATGCTACGAGAGGAATAGGCAGTTGTATTTATGTTTCGTAGATCTAGAGAAAGCATACGACAGGGTACCGAGGGAAAAGATGTTCGCTATACTGGGGGACTATGGAATTAAAGGTAGATTATTAAAATCAATCAAAGGCATTTATGTTGACAATTGGGCTTCAGTGAGAATTGATGGTAGAATGAGTTCTTGGTTCAGGGTACTTACAGGAGTTAGACAAGGCTGTAATCTTTCACCTTTGCTGTTTGTAGTTTACATGGATCATATGCTGAAAGGTATAAAATGGCAGGGAGGGATTCAGTTAGGTGGAAATGTAGTAAGCAGCCTGGCCTATGCTGACGACTTGGTCTTAATGGCAGACTGTGCCAAAAGCCTGCAGTCTAACATCTTGGAACTTGAAAATAGGTGCAATGAGTATGGTATGAAAATTAGCCTCTCGAAGACTAAATTGATGTCAGTAGGTAAGAAATCCAACAGAATTGAATGTCAGATTGGTGATACAAAGCTAGAACAGGTCGATAATTTCAAGTATTTAGGTTGTGTGTTTTCCCAGGATGGTAATATAGTAAGTGAGATTGAATCAAGGTGTAGTAAAGCTAATGCAGTGAGCTCGCAGTTGCGATCAGCAGTATTCTGTAAGAAGGAAGTCAGCTCCCAGACGAAACTATCTTTACATCGGTCTGTTTTCAGACCAACTTTGCTTTATGGGAGCAAAAGCTGGGTGGACTCAAGATATCTTATTCATAAGTTAGAAGTAACAGACATGAAAGTAGCAAGAATGATTGCTGGTACAAACAGGTGGGAACAATGGCAGGAGGGAACTCGGAATGAGGAGATAAAGGCTAATTTAGGAATGAACTCGATGGATGAAGCTGTACGCATAAACCGGCTTCGGTGGTGGGGTCATGTGAGGCGAATGGAGGAGGATAGGTTACCTAGGAGAATAATGGACTCTGTTATGGAGGGTAAGAGAAGTAGAGGGAGACCAAGATGATGATGGTTAGACTCTGTTTCTAACGATTTAAAGATAAGAGGTATAGAACTAAATGAGGCCACAACACTAGTTGCAAATCGAGGATTGTGGCGACGTTTAGTAAATTCTCAGAGGCTTGCAGACTGAACGCTGAAAGGCATAACAGTCTATAATGATAATGTATGTATGTATGTATGTTCATGTTGTAGTTGCCTTTGCAATAAATTACTAATACCTTCTCTGAATTTTCTAGAGAAAAACTATGGTGCTTGTTTTCCAAAATTAGTTTATAGGCTCAGAACAAGTGTTCCCCATCAACAGACATGACTGGGCATACTTCACCTTTGGCCGATGTTGAACTAGAATGTTGCAGTCAACTAAACCCTGTGTATGTCAGAGATGGTAAACATTAAACCAGCAAATGCTGAACATTAAACCAGAAAATTGCCAACAGGTACGAAGGTGGATCAGATGTAAACGGGATTTTTGTTCCTGAACATCAACAGTTGGTAGGACTGGCTCCACGCTTCTGCTATGCTTAGGCGGGACCGTTAAGAGTGGGGTGAGCATGCTGTTAGATATTTCCCGCCGTTTCATCAGTAATGCTCACAATGTCGGAGCAACAGGTCCACCCCTCCACTGCGCAACGCATAATTATAAAATTCCTTGCTCGTGAAGGAGTTATAGTGGCGGAAATTTTCCAGAGATTGACTGCACAGTTTGGTGATCAAACATTGTCAAGGAGGCGTGTGTGTAAGGAGTGGTGGAGGAAAGGGCAGGCAGCACCAGTGAAAGCCAAGACTCGACTATCAGCTGGCAAGATTCTTGCAACCGTTCTTTCCGATTGTCGAAGCATTTTGCTGATTGATTTTTTGCATGAGCGACACACAATCAATGCTGCTTACTACTGCAAGCTGTTGAACAAGGCGAGGGTTGCATATTGCCGCAAAAGACGAGACCAACTGATTCTAATGCCAACGTAGTTGGTCAGTTACTGGACATTACAAATTTTCCAACTGATGAGCCCAACTTAGCACACTGGGGCGAAACGCTGGCAACCAGGAATGAGTTAGCTGGAAAATTTATAATTTCCAATTACGGACCAACTATGTTGATATCATAAATTTACTCATTCGGGACAATCAACATCTATACCAACTGATTCGACAATGCACGGCCTCATACTCTAACTGTCTCCAAGCTACAGGAAATGCACTGGACTACACTTGATCATCCCCGTCAGGAAGTCGTAAAATTTAAGAAATGAGATTGCCACTTCCGGAGGTGTATATGGCCCTGAGGTTCACTCAGCCTATCCCAAAAATGAATACCAGGTTATTTCCTGGGGGCAAAGGCAGCCAGGCATAGACCTAACCACTCTACCCCATCAAGTGCCGAGGTTATGGATAGTGGTAGCCTTTACGTTCCACCCCTCCAAGGGCCTTCATGGCCTGTACGGAGAAGACAAGAAGAAGACACTTGATCATCCTCCTTACAGCCCAGAGTTATCGCCCTGCGATTTTCATTTGTTCGGACCGCTTAAAGAAGCTCTAGGAGGGCAACGATTTGAAGATGACGAGAGTGTGGAAGACTTAGTGTGCAACTGGCCGGTGACACGACCTTGTTCTTTTCACAATGAGGGCATCAAAAAGCAGCCCATACGCTGGTACAAATGCATTTCCAAAGCAGGAAACTATGTGGAAAAATAAACTGTAATTGCCTTGTGTTTTTCAATAAATGAATTGAAATTTAAAAAAATCCCATTTATATTTGATCCCCCTGGTACACAGGCTGTTAAATTTAAAGAGCCATTTTCTCATTAAATAAGAGTAAGTGACATAAATCTTTGAACACATATTTGTTTGTTTTTATGATGCAGATCAACCACTTAAAGTTCAAACTATATCGTTGACCCCATAGCTGTTACCTCCCATTGGGGCAAGATATACACTCCTCCTCCTTCTCCTCCTCCTTCTCCCCCTCCTCCTCCTCCTCCTTTAAATGCCTCTAGAAACGAAGCCATGAACGAACGGTCCACCTCGGGATCTCTCGCTCACCGGCTGGGCTTAGCCAGGCAATAATGGGGGCAGTATGGTGAACTTTGTTCCGGCACCAGACCTTGTGGAGCCCCCACGAGGTGCTACAATGACCAGCTTAAACACACTGTGAAGATGACAGGTCTCAATCCACAAACCTGGGACACGTTTGCTCAAGACCGTACAATTTGGTGCTGGGTCATCCCTGCTGTTGCCAAACTGTTTGCAGAGGAATGATGCAGATTTGAATAGGCTAGGAGGGAAGCACAAAAACTCTGTGCAGCACAACCTTGCCCTCCTCCAACAAATAATGTAGAGTTTGAGGGATGTTCCACCATTCAACACATTGCAAAAATATATTTCATTATAAGAAGACCGGTTTCAACTCCCTTGGAGTCATCATCAGTTCTTGGTGAAAATTAAATTAAGGGGAATCTGAAAACAATTATCATAATGAAAAACCATGTACCTATAGTTGATTGCATGGAAACACATCATTGAGTTGATAGACATTACCTTGAAATGCAACGTACACTTGGCAAGCAGAACTTGGAGCTTAGAAAGTTCCCAGTTCTGGCTCTAACAGTCTTGTGTTATAGAACACGGAACACTGGAATTACATGCACTGGTTGAAAATACATACAAAACACAATAAGGACACTTATAATGGTGTGGAAACTTGGCTCTCTAAGAGCATTCTTGGATTTGACAGTCCTGTTTCTGTCTAAAAAAGATTGGATGAAATGCACACAATGAAGCAAAATGTACAAAGACATAGTTCTAGCCTAAACTGTCGCGCGTTCATGTACACGGAATACTGGGAACACATGTATTGTTTGAAAACACACACATTCAAATGAAAACAACTTATAACTATATGAAATATTGGCGTTACAAGAATGTGTATGGGTTTGACTGTCCTGCTTCCCCTGACTAAACTAGTGAAATATATCTGCATTGAATGTACAAAGATAAACCACTTGGTATTTAAAAGTTCTGGTTTTTGGTTCCACAAATGGTCATGTGTTCGTGGAACAGAGAATAGAACTGCTGGTCCTGCTTCTATCTACTGGAAACTAATGCATGAATGCAGTTGGAATTAATTGATTGAAAGTTTATACACCAATGCGAAACACTTGGCACTTTAACCCTGGAGTGGTCACGATGGGTCTACAAGACCCGGGCGGACGTACTTATTGGTGTTCCTGTTGTTGGAATGCACTGAACGCTTCCGCCTCCCTGGTAGCTTCTTGGCTCCCGACCTTCAACCGAACACAGTAGCCTGCCCTCAGTTGCCTTGGAAACTTTGAGTGTACAGGCTGTTCAGGGACTCGCAGACCCGGTGCGACTGTTAACGTTGGTCTTTGGTGTCAAACTTCGCATTGTTAGTTTAGTACACTTTCTTCTGTGTAACGATGGATGAAGCTAATTCTGGGTATAACTACCCTGTGCAAGCACCTGCCATAGAATTTCCCAGGAAAAGAAAAATATATCATTTTCACACAGCAAACAAAGACAGGAAGACATCCTTCACCTGCCCCAAGTGCCAAAATTTCATTTGCGGAGATCATGGACAACTAGGCTGCAGAATGTCCATAGAAACAGATTAAAGTGATGTTTCCCTGTACTTGGATGTGTTTCTAAAACTAATTTGATTTTTATTTTATGAATTATGACACATAATTCACACATACCTAAAAAAAAATTCATATTTTTATACCAATAGTTCAAGTGTGAAATTCTCAAAAATATGTTTTATTAAGACTGTGTAGAAAATAGATGAAAGTGTTACTTTGTGCATGTAAATGCAGGAAAAATGAAGAAATAATATTTAAAATACATTTTACTCTTACCATGTTCTACCTTTCACAAGTTAACAGAAAACAATCAGTTTTGCAGTGTAATTATAAAAATACACTTTTTGGTAAAGAAACAGGATAGTTAAATATTATAGGTATGTAAACTGCATTAAAATAAACTAAATAATGCCCTATAATACTGTAATTGGAAATAAAGTATAAAAATCTAATAGTAAAACACTGAGAAAAAATGGGTCTGAGAGACCTGGTGCGACCATTAATATTGACAAAATCCATGCGACCACTCCAGGGTTAATGTTCTTGGATCTGAGTAAAAATGCCGTCGTATGTTTACACAACTTGGCATAGACTTGTCGAGCGGTCTTGTCATAATCAACCGGAATATGAGAACCTTTTTAAAAAAACAAAAACAAAACGTAGACTTGTTGACTATTACAACCACACATCACATGAAATGTTTGGTAAACAGCTGAAATTATACACTGGCCTGAGGTGCTTAGTATTTAAGAGAGATCTTGGGTCTAAATTAGAATTGTTACCGTGTGTTAGTGGAACACGGAATTTGATTGTCCGTCTTGATTCAAACTACTTGCTGGTTTTAGTTTACATGAGCTTGCAGTGTTTTAGGATAGATGGAATGAACTTATTAGTAGATTTAAGTTGGTTGAAGAGCTGGGGGAACATCCTTCAATATGGAATACTTCTTACAATCTGTGTGGATGTTTATTCCATGCTAGAATTGGTCTGTTCAACCATTGAAAGTACATCCACAGACAGGAGTGAATTCATTGGAAGAAGCTAATTACTCAGAAACAAGTTAAAGCCGATGATGAGTATGTTGGAATATACTATATGATTAATAAATTATATATTTTTTCTTTTGTAGTGCTTGCATTACAAATAATTTAAATGTCTCACCTCAATAGCTGCTTGCGATAGGCTAGATGATGCCACATTAAAGGATAGTGCTTCATTCCACACTGGATTACTGTTACCCTTCCGTGCTGCTGTCTTCTTCTTCTTGATTCTCTTTCCACCATTCAACAAATAGACCTTTACAAAGGGATCTGGAAAATTAATATGTCACCCAATAACAAATAAGATGATTAGCTGACAGTATATTACACTGGTATGTAGGTATAATTTAGCTTGTCAATACAGAGGAGTTCTTGATCTCAACAATAAGGCCCTTACTATGAATGCAGAATTGAAAATTGAGACTTTGTGAGCTATGACATTTAACATTTCCTAAACTGAGGCAGTAATAATGATTGTAATGTTTTCAGTTTATCAGTTTGTATCATATTCTTTTGAAAACTTTGGCCATTCTGTTTCTAAGTCACTTATTCTCAACTGCCATCTAGAACTTAGTACTAACATTAATTTAAAATCATGCAGTCAGATACTGGTAGAGAGATCTGTCAACATCTGTGTTTTACATTTTCAACCTTTCTTACAGTTAAGAGAGCTATAAGAAATAAACTTAAATAGTGTAGTGTGCATTGTTGCAAAAGAGTTATTCTACAGCAGCAACAGTTTTTGCGCCCTGTATTAAATCTTGGCTTATTAGGTAAGTATATGGCAATATGTTTTCCAAATCTTTAGTGGTAATATTGAATAGGGCTCACATGAATCACCTTTAAATAAAATTGTGTTGATTTCCTGTTGTGAGTAACTTTGACCTTGTTGCACAGTTACAAGAAAAAAGAGAGATAGCAGATAATGGAAGGTAAAATCAATATTTATAATAATAATAATAATAATAATAATAATAATAATAATAATAATAATAATAATAATAATAATCATAGAAGGCATCTGAAAGGTATGCAGGTCCCAGGACATTTTTGTTTTATTAGTCTATGCAGGTCTGTGTTAATATGTTTTTGTACCATATTCAATAGCATATTTAAGAGATCGACTTCAATAAAAGATTTTTAACTTAATAATGCAATGCTTTCATGAGTGAACTTTATAGAAATTAAACATTCAAAATAAATTTTTAAAATTCTATGAACACATTTGTTTCATTCCTTCGTGCTAATGAAATGATGAGTGTGACAGTTTACACACAATCTTTAAGGCTGCAAACACTTTTGTACTTTGAAATGTTTCCTACTGATTTAAGTTGCTGAAGCAGTGTTTGTAGAGAATAACTTTGTATTCCATTTTAGACTGACATTGGCTGTAGTTATCCCAAATCTGGGAAAACTTCAACCACAATTTATTCATCTTTTTCCTTGGAGTGATCGCATGGCATGTGAGACACACGGTTTGTAGAGAATAACTTTGTATTCCATTTTAGACTGACATTGGCTGTAATTATCCCAAATCTGGGAAAACTTCAACCACAATTTATTCATCTTTTTCCTTGGAGTGATCGCATGGCATGTGAGACACACCTTAATACTTTATTTCTATCGTTACAAGGAAATGACCCAGGCTGCTGACTGGAAATGCCATCTACCTTTCAAGTAACTATTCATAACCAACATAATAATTCATCAGTGCACCAGTGTAAGTGTAACGAGTCATTGTTAGACCCATGTCAAAAGCATCTGATAGACACCAAGCATACTTCACTACTACAAAATAAGTTCCCGTTCTGAAGTATTGTCTACAGTATTATTGCTGCACTTCTTCTTCTTCAGAATGTCTTAGACTGGATGGTTTCTTGTTAAAACTTAAATGTCTCATATTTTTAGGGCTGAAAATGAGTGGAAAGGAGAGGAGATATAACCTTGATTGACTTGACGACAGAAAGATTGTGCAATGTTTGCTTGAGGATGATGATGACGGAAGGTGGATTTTATGGTGATGAGAGTGATGAGAGGATCTTTTAGAAACCAGAAGCAAAAGTACAGACACAGAAAAAAGATGCAGACAGTACTGATGAAGCAGGTGAAAATGACAGTGATCATTTCCTAGGGCGAGATAAGTGGCATAAAACTATTGAACAAGAAATGACAGAAGCTGGTCCCAGTACCAAGGGTAAAAGGTGTAACAAATGCAGCTGTTCAAAAAACACGGCCACAAAATATACTTGCAGATCTTGTGGGAAATGCCCAGAAAATTTGTTCAGACTGTGCTTAATGTGTTCTCCACTGTGCAGAGTGATTTCAATTTGTTCAGGCTATATGCTGTATTTGTAGAGATTGTATATTATTAATTTGTCACTGTGCTTGGGTATGAAATTTCATTTGACCTGGTTGAACATGGGCTAGTGTTTATTTACGGTGCTTTAGAATGTTTATTTTACATAATGACAGATTTTGTACCCTTGTGGGAAATACAAGTCTGCTTGCAAGATTTTTTTTTCATATCTTGTACAAGAAGTGTTAAATATCTATTGCTAACTGCTTTTAAATCAATAAACTAGATTGAGTATTTTATATTCTTCCTCTTAAAATGTCCTGAAATTAATGTAAAGCCTTATTCAAAACTTGGGATAGGATAATTGCCTCAGAAATAAAATGGCATTTCTCAGAACTACACAAGCTTCTATGACATAGAATTTTGTGCGACCACTGCAGGGTTAAGCAAGGTAATGGAGTCCAAAGGATTTCTTTTGGTTTGTTCATGTGAAGAACACATGTGTGAGATATCATCCACTTCATCTAAATTCACTTTCACAGTTATTTTCTTGTTAGAATTTCGAAACCTTGAAATGCGGCTAAAGTTACCTCAGTTGACTGAACAGTATTTGAACTACTGATTCATGTCTTTTTGAAGCAGAATTAATAAATTAATCAGGTCTGTTTACCTATGTTATCCTTGTGTTGTGGTAAAAACAGGTTACGTGCCTTAAGCAATACCACAGTGAGTCGCTCAGCGGATGGCAGGTAACTCAGAGAAAGCAGAACCTCTTGCTTTTCTTCAGGTGGCTGCAACAGGAATTTGTTAATAAAACTTAATTATGCCAAATATATACATACATACTTTTTATCACACACATTTTAAAATTGGCAAAGTATGTTCAACCTTCTTTCTGAGATGATACACAACTCTTGCAGTGAAGCGCAATAAATAAATACATACATAAATGCATACATACATACATACAAACAAGACAAGTTGCTTTACGTGCACCAACATAGATATGTCTTATGGTGATGATGGGATGGAAAAGGGCTAGGAGTGGAAAGGAAGTGGCCGTGGCCTAAATTACTGTACAGCCCTAGAATTTTTCTGGTGTGAAAATGGGAAACCATGGAAAATCATCTTCAAGGCTGCCTACAGTGGAGTTCGAACCCATTATCTCCTGAATACTGGATATTGGCCGCACTTAAGCAACTGCAGCTATCAAGCTCGGTACTACATACATACATACATACATACATACATACATACATACATACATACATACATACATACATACATACATACATACATACATACATCCATCCATCCATACATACATACAAGACAAGCTACTTTACGTTGCACCGACACAGATAGGTCTTATGGTGATAATGGGATGGAAAAGGGCTAGGAGTGGGAAGGAAGTGGCCGTGGCCTAAATTAATGTACAGCCCCTGCATTTTCCTGGTGTGAGAATGGGGAACCATGGAAAACGATCTTCAAGGCTGCCGACAGTGGAGTTTGAACCCATTATTTCCTGAATACTGGATACTGGCCGCACTTAAGTGACTGCAGCTATCAAGCTTGGTACTACATACATACATACTGTACCAGGAACTGTTTTAGCCAGGTACATTATTTTAAAGTTGATGTAATATTTGGAAAAGGACGGCAATAATATGTGTTCATGTGCCCAACATCTTATATGAGCTCGATACGAAGTTCCTCGTGGCAAGCAGGACACGTCATGAGCGATGAACCTGTGGGTGATGTCAGTGCCACATGTTGTATGCCTTTCTCTCGAATGTATTGGAAAAAAATCCCAACTTTTTAACCGATGAGGATAAAGAAATGAGACATACCTCGTTGAGTAGCTAGTGTTCTGAAGGCAAACATATGTCAATCTCAATAAATTCCATCAAGGCGTTCAAGAGATATAAGCGAGAAAGAAACCACATTTTTCCTCGTGACGTGGCGAGTAACCTTGGCCTTACGGAATATAAGCAGCGGACCGGACTGTAGCAAACCACCCACCGAGGACGAGTTCGACAGCCGTAGTGGAAGGACGTGTTCCTCTCACTCGCTCTCTCTCTCCTTGCCAGGCGCTCTGTACTTTCGCAGTACTAGTCAGGTAGCTGTACTTGTTATTACATCTCCGAAAGAGCATTGTCTACTGTCTGTACTTTTAAGTACGCAGTATGAGCATTGTCAGGAAGCACTTGTTAGTGCTATTCTCTTTCAGGTTTTTATTTCAGGAAGCGACAGGTACGATGGAACTTCGAGACGACCTACCAGAGAACTTCAAGGATGCAGTAGGGGAGATTGTTCTCTAGGTCGACCACAGGACCGTCCCACTGAACCACGCCACCCCTGCGCTGCTGGTGCAGTACCGACCTGGGGAGGACACCTACAGGGAGGCCTACCTCATCATCGAGCTCCTCACGAAGCTAAACTTGGAAAATTAGCGCTTTACAATACTTAATGGTAAAGACAGACTTTTCAAAGATAGTGTGCACTCATAATATCGTATGTTCTCACTTGTTGGAACTTTAGAATTTCAATTCAGTGCTTCATTTATAGTAAAAATGTACCATAAACTCTTAATTTGCAATATTCACATAAAGTTTATAATAAGTTACGTAAAATAGGACAATACTTAGAACTTTATACCAGAAGATCGGATTTAATTTCAAGTGTTTTATATTTGAGTACAAATAGTTTTATGTGTTCACAAGAAGGAGTTACAACATTTACTTTATTTAATTTACGTAGAAAACATACTCTGAAATCACAAGTGATAATAGAAAGGACTTTAGGATTTCTAACTTACTTGCAACATGCTTTATTAATTTACTTCAAGAAAGTCATGATGGACATAACTGGTTGAAAAGAACATTATTCAGTTGGATTTTATACAATCAACATAATTTTTTTGATATTTTGTTCTTGGAATTGTGGTATATTTTCCAATAAATGTCTATGATCACTACAATTCAGCGATATAATAGGGTAACTTTTCATAGATGGTATGATGATAAACGGGGTTAAAAGTCAGGTTGTGAGTTTCACAAATAGGAAAAGTCCTGTCAGTATTAATTACTGCATTGATGGGGTGAAAGTTCCTCTTGGGGATCATTGTAAGTACTTAGGTGTTAATATAAGGAAAGATCTTCATAGGGGTAATCACATAAATATGATTGTAAATAAAGGGTACATATCTCTGCACATGGTTATGAGGGTATTTAGGGGTTGTAGTAAGGATGTAAAGGAGAGGATATGTAATTCTCTGGTAAGATCCCAAGTGGTACCAATATGCTCCGAGCTGTCAGTGGAGAGATGGCATGGAATGACATCAGTAGACGAATAAGTTTGGGTGGTATCTTTAAAAGTAGGAAAGATCACAATATGAAGATAAATTTGGAATTCAAGAGGACAAATTGGGGCAAATATTTTTTTATAGAGATCAGGTCAAGCTACTTGTAATCATCAGTGTGTAGTGATGCAGTGATTACAGAGAACTAAAGATGATTGTGTTATGTTTAGCTCATGTGCAGCTACAAGAGGCTATAAACGCTATCAAATAAATGTAGTCATATTAGCCAGAGATGAGTAAGTGAAGAGTGACGCTCAGTTAGGGGCATAGGTAAATTCTCTATCATTGCCATCTGTAATGAACAGGGCACAAGTAACGATCTTCAGGGATCCTGGAGAGGCACGTGTATTTGGTAGTGTGGTAATGTGTAATGTGATGTTATAGGAATCATTAGTAATAGGCGACGGTTGGATTTTCATGACTAGGTAATTTGATGATTTATGTCAAACGTACTTATTAAATATTCTCAAAATCGCAAACATAAAAATCACTAGAGATGCCAACGTCTTTGTGTAATTTATGGTGTTTCTTTTACAATAATAAGTGGATGGTATATCTGCCATAGGGCAAACAAGGTCATTGACTCGTGTAATAAAGTGGATATCCAAATGATATCAGTATCAAGCGAAAGGGAAAGGTCACTAATACTTGGCAGTGAATTTGTAATATATGCAGTGTTGAGTGGTTTTGGCTTGGGAATGTCTGAATGCAATTCAACAGTGAATAACAAACTCATAAAGACATAATGGCATTACCCATGCGATAAGTTAAGTGTACCATATCTTAAAAATTGCTGCATAGGCAATTGTTTGGCATCTCATGTGTGTACAGAATTTTTCACCAATGAACTTTCAGTGATTAAAATTGTGTTTTGAATCTGTTAAAAATCCAATCTTATTATTTCTTAGATTAATGTATTCCTCATACTATAGTGCTTTACTTTCAAGGTGTTTATGTTACATGCCCACTTCATTTTCGCCGGACAGAACGCAGTACCTACAACTATGAGATCGTGCCTATGTGCGAGGGGTATCCCTGAGTGGAAGGACACTACGAAATTTTCAACATTATCTTAGCATGAAAATCCGTCAAATGTCGCATTAATATGATAATTTAACTTTCTAGATAATTCAACAGCATGCATTTTGATATCATGTATAGTGTGTAGATAGCAAGATACGCAAGTCTCAAAGGGGTATAATCTCTTTGTTAGCTTTATTTTTCTTGTTTTCTGGGTGATTATTGGTTAATCACAAAATTTATCCCTGGGAATCTGCATGAATTAGTGTCTATTGCCCTATATGTTGTTATGTGTGTTTAGTGTAGCAGTCAAAGGTTTGATCTTCTTGAGATGTTCTTGTTATGCCAAATGTAGTACAGCTGCACAAAGTTCAATTTGCCTTCCAGATTTGGCTCATAACGTCCCCTCTATGAAGGCAGTTCTTTTGTATGACTGTCTAACTAGGAAGGCCACAAAACAGATAGTAAAACAACTACAAGTCTTTATTAACCAGTGCCTGCACCAAGTTGTAAATGTGAGATGGCTGGATGTAATATGAAACGAGAATCTGTGGAAGGCAGTAAACCAATTAATGTCTACATTAAGGAAAGTAAATGTCTGGTATATGCATGGAGCTATTTAAATGTCTGCACAGGAATGGAATCCACACAGTGTGTGGAGACATGGTTGCCCGAGAACCTGGAGGAGAGCTGTTGAAGAAGCCATGGAAGCTGGGAAAACCTGGAATGAAGTAAAGCAGCTGGCTACCAATAAGATGAACCGATATATTCAAGTTTGTGATATAACAGGCAAACTCAACATCACCATGAACATTGTGTAATAGGATGCAGCTGAGAGTGCTTATATCAGGCATAAGGCAATTCATGCTCATAAAATGGATTATGGCCTCACTGCAGGGCTGTCAAGTTCTGTTTACCCTCAACGCAGTTATGTTGAGAGCTAATATAGACAGGGGGTGTCCACAGGGAGGGGTATTATCACCAACATTATGGTGTCTCGTAGTGGATGAACTACTTACCAGGTTAAATGTTGGAGGAATTCACGCCCAAGGCTATGCTGATGACATTAGCCTGATGGCAGTGGGAAATCTCCCCAGTACGGTTTCAGAGCTCGTACAGAGCTCCCTACGTAGGGTGGAAAGATGGTGCCACGACACGGACTTGTCGGTTAATCCCGACAAGACGGAGCTCGTGGTGTTTACCAGGAGGAGGAGGCTAGAGGGACTGTCAGAGCCTTTCCTATTTGGGAAAAGATTAGTTAAGACAACCTCAGTTAAGTACCTAGGGGTAATCCTTGAGGCAAGACTGAGTTGGAAGAAACACATAGACCATAAGGTGGATAAGGCTTGCAAGATGTGGGCCTGTTGCAGGGCCATCGGAAAGACTTGGGGCCTAGGACCTAAGGTGGTCCAGTGGCTCTATATTTCTATTGTATGGCCCACGATCACCTACGCATCTTTAGTCTGGTGGCCAGGTTCGGAGAGTAAAACTGTGACCACCAAGTTAAACAGTGTCCAAAGACTTGCGTGTCTAGGAATAACAGGGGCACTGGATACTACACCATTATGTGCAATGGAGGCCATCCTAGGTCTTCCCCCCTAACATTTATATGTTAAGGAAATAGCGGGAATGAGTGCCTACCGCCTCTGGTCACTCGGAGGATGGTCCTTCAAGAATCCGAATAGAGGTCATGCCTCTATTCTCACAAGGCTTCACCAGACCTCCCCTACGACAATGATGATCGGGGACCTGATGAAGCCTAGTTTTAATTTGAATTATAAATTGTGATACCCACAAGGGAGGAGTGGGCCGCGGATGCTGGGGCCTGTCTTAGGTCTGGGGGCTGTACATGGTACACAGATGGCTCGCGGACAGAGACGGGCACAGGCACCGGGGTCTGGGGGCCTAAGACAAGGCTCTCCCTACCTATAGGTAAATATGCTACTGTTTTCCAGGCCGAAGTATACGCAATACTGGCCTGTGCTGTATATATATGGAACATCCCTGGACACAGAAGATGCATCACTATTTGCAGCGATAGCCAGGCAGTGTTAAAAGCACTATGTGTAGTTAAAACAACATCAAAAATGGTATGGGAATGCCAAAGGATGTTAGACCAGCTGTGTGAACTTAGCTCAGTTACCCTATTATGGGTCCCTGGGCACACAGGTATCAGTGGAAATGAAGAAGCTGATAAACTAGTGAAACAAGGCTCAAAAGGTCCTTTCATAGGACCAGAGCCCTTCCTGGGAGTGTCACTCCAACGCGTGAAACTGGTAATATCCCAGTGGACAAACCAGTCTCACTTAGACATTTGGAAGAGGTTAACACTATAGCAAGGCAGGCACGTGAACTTATCAAAGGGCCTAGCCAAAGTTATAAAAAGGTCCTGATAAATTTGAATAGGACCAGAAAGCGAATGGTAGTTGGACTGTTGACAGGCCGCAATACCTTACAAAGACACCTACACATTATGAAAATCAGTCAGGATCCGATGTGTAGAAGATGCGGTAGGGAGGAGGAGACCTCCGCGCATGTGTTATGTCAGTGCAAGACTCTTGCAAGCACTAGACATCGATACCTTGGCTCACATTTCATGAGCCTGGAAGACATCAGGAATGCCAACATCCGGACACTGGTATCCTTTATAGGAGCACTAGGACTGGACTAGGCAAACCTGTTTAAGGGACACAAAGGGTCTTCACAGACCTACGTGTGGAGCCCTGCGAAGGCAGGGTTCACCCATTCTTTATCTATCTATCTAAGGCAATTCATAAGCGTTTACTAAGGTACTAGCTTAAGGTTGTGTCTTGTACTGGGAAGTTAGGACAATTCGTCCCAATACATTTGTATCTATATAATCCATCCCAGACTATTTGTTCTGAGGAGAATTTTATACTGAGCTAATCCATTCCAGACTATTTGTCTCAAAGAGAAACTTTGATCCCACATGTTTCTCCAGAATCCAGCTCCTTGGCTAATTTATCATCATCGAGGCCTTCAGTTCAGAGGGCCCTGGTTTTGATCCCTGTCTCTGATGGGGATTTTAACCAAGTGTGGTTCTGACTTGGGGACTGGATGGGTTTGTCCCAAAACACTCCTCTTCATTGGCACACAGCACACCACACTACCAGCCACCACAGAAATGCGCAATAGTGAATATAACCCTCCATATAGGGTTGGTGTTAGATGGGAAGGGAGTTATAAAATGAGGCCAAGCTCACATGTATGACACAGTTTACACCAATGATCCCAGGGTGTGGGAAAAGTGGAAGAAAATGATGTGTGTCCGGAGTTCCCAGGGCGTGAAGAAAACCACTCACCCTGCACATTTTCGTGAACATAAAATTGACATATTATGTGGAGCAGATCTAAAGGTAGCAATCACCCTCAATCCAGTCCCATTTTCAGTGATCTGAAGTGATGGAGATCACTCAGTGATGGTCAGGGCTGCAGGGAAGATGGCTCAGTACCTCCTGGTTGTAGTACCTACTATAGCAACTCATGCAAGTCATGGCTGAGTATGCCCTGACATTATCGTGCAGCAATATAATACTGTTTTGCAGCACCCCAAGTAATTTGTGAAAAATTATTAATTGCAACCAGCTTAATGAGTCACTACACTGGTCAGCACTCCTCAACTGTAGACAATGTAACATTTACCATCACCTTCTTCACTAATGGAGTTGATTAAAATTTAATAATAATGGCAATATATTATGTATCTAGCTATATGCTAGCTCTATCTTTGGAGACACATGATGTTATCATCTTTCATTGTTTGTAGCAAACTACACTCTCATCTCATGGTACTGTGCCCAGTGCAGGTGTCCTGACAATTCGTAGTGTGACAGTTTGTCTCAAGTTTGAAATTTATCCCCAACAATTTGTACCACATTAATAATTTTCGGATATATTCACAAGGGGTGAAAATAACTATGGTAATTTGGGTTCTTGATCAAATTTCAGAAGTCATTGGCATCCATTCTTCTCTACTCAAAATCTAGGTATGGAAAATTTTCTAAATTTCTAGGATTTTGGTAAATGTCTTGTCCTTACACACTGAATAGGTTCTTTCTAATAATTTTAGTCTTGGGAAGTTTCAGATATGTCTCACTTAATGTACATGCAACATACTGATTTACAGTATTGTAGAGGAGGTCTTCTCATTAGAAATCTGTTCAGCTTCTTTAATGCACTCATTACCTCAGTTGCTTGACTTTTCCTACAATCAGGAGTGTATATGCCTCAAGAGTGGTGACTGCAAAATGGACTCGTGCTGAATGTTAATTTCTTTTTTTCACACCTCCACTTAGTTTTACTTTCTCATGCATCATCATCATCATCGATATCAACGTCCCACTCCAGTCACCTGGGTGTGGTTTCTCATGCATAATATCTAATATAAAGGAAGCCATTCTAAAGCAGTTTAGGACATTCCTTTTTTAGAAATAATGAGTCATTGATGGACATCCATCTTAAATTTTAGTGCTTCATTTTGTTACTAAGTAATAGGGATGAATTGTTGGGATTTCCAGTTCCCATCTTGGGATATTATTAATGTGGTACATATTGTTGGGGACAAATTTCACTACAAATTGTTGGGACACCTGTACAGGGCACAGAACTATGAGATGTGAGTGTGGTTTGTTACAAGAAATAAAATACGAGAATATCATGCGTCTCTTGAGATAGAGCCAGCATGGCAACCTTATCGCCATTATTTAAGAAATTTTAATCAACTCCATTAGTGAAGAAGGTTATGGTAAATGTTACATTGTCTACAGTTGAGGAGTGCTGACCAGTGTAGTGACTCACTAAGCTGGTTGCAATTAATAATTTTTCACAAATTACCTGGGCTACTGCAAAACAGTATTATATTACTGCACGATAATGGCAGGGCATACTCAGCCATGACTTGCGTAAGTTGCTATATAGGGTATTATGTACCCACTCTTGCCCAAAGATGTGCGACAATATGTGACATGATATAGATGTTGATTCCCACAGGGAATCTGAAATATTTGTCCTGAATGAGTAAATTTATAATACCAATATAAATGGTCCGTTATTGGACATTATAAATTTTCCAGCTAACTCATGATGAGCCCACCCTAGCACACGAGGGCGAAATGCTGGCAACCAAGAATGAGTTAGCTGGAAAATTTATAATGTCCAATAATGGACCATTTATATTGGTATTAATATGTGACATGCCAGGTCACCTTAATTTTAATAGAAATAAATGCTCGCTCATTTACTTCTCCATATACAATATCCCATGGGCACCAGCCTTCAATCTTATGGCTTGAAAACGATAGCTGATAAATAATAATAATAATAATAATAATAATAATAATAATAATAATAATAATAATAATAATAATAATAATAATGATACGTAATGAAACTCTAAATACTCCCAGAGGTGGGGTGACAGAACACTAATGATTAAGTACACACTAACTTGGAAATTAAGGATCATTAATAAGAATTTATGAAAATATCAATTAAAATAATTATTTATTAGGATGATAAACAACTGTCCCTTCGGAATATGGAGTGGGGTAAGCAATATTGCAAGTTTCATGATGTCTTTTTCCTGGCAAAGGGCTAATATTAGCATGTTGTGTCTGGTCACCTGACCTCCGCTACTGGAAATTTACTGCAAGCTATTAATACAGGTGATGTTGTAATACCTTACTCAAGAATTAGTTTGTTCAGAATACGTTATTGCCATGATACAAAGAAATGAGATGATAATGTGAAATGGATGACTAAAAACCATATATATATATACTAGCTGATGTACCCGTGCTTCGCTACGGGATTCTCAGAGAGACTGACTTGGTGGTATTCATAACTGAATTCAACATAGGTCATTACAAAAACGTCAGTAGGAATGTAGCGATTGAAAGCAATGTTATCATATAAAATACTCAATCAAATGAAAAACCTCACACTTTCTCACTTTCAACGAACAGTACTACGGTGCCGATCTAAGAGTCCAAAGTTCCAGAGCTGGAATAACCAGGTCGCAGACTGCTGTGAACACTCCTCTGTCAATATTTCGTTAAATATGCACACTACTCATTCCAATCAGTACCTCAGTGTAGGGATTGTATAGCTCGAATACTATGATGAACCAGTGTGTTACGTACCAGATATATCAGAAAATGTATGAACCAGAGGAATGGCATGCTAAAGAAGAAAGTTATCTTATACCCCAGCTACTTCCCACCAATATACAGGCAGGCTGTTACAGTCGGTACGACCAAGCGAGTTGGCCGTGTGGTTAGGGGCGTGCAGCTGTGACAAAACTCTTATTTTATACGTATAGATTGCATTTCAGGCCTTCCCCTAAACTACCATTTCACTCAGTGCGAATAACATTATTGATAGCCTAGATTATAGCGACCTATTCCCCGACTTTGCGTACCAATTTTCGTGAAGATACGACCACTAATAAAATAAATATTTGACAATTAAATTTTAGGCCATCCCCTAAACTACCATTTTTCTCAGCGTGTATAGCCTATATTGTAGCGACTTATTTTACATCTTTGTCTAGCGATTTTCATTAAGACACGACCATTAATAACATAAATATTTGAGAATAAATTTCAGGCCTTCCCCTAAACTACCATTTCACTCAGCGTGATTAAAATAATTTATTAAAATAATTTATAGCCTAGATTGTAGCGGTTCATCACCCGACTTTACATTCCGATTTTCATAAAATTCTCTTCAGCCGTTTTCTCGTGATGCGTGTACATACAGACAGACAGACAGACAGACAGACAGACAGACAGACAGACAGACAGACAGACAGACAGACAGACAGACAGACAGACAGACAGACAGACAGACAGACAGACAGACAGACAGACATTACAGAAAAGTAAAAAATGCATTTTCTTGTTACTGTGGACATGACCGAAACAGAAATACAATTCTTTTCAAATTCTGCGCAATGTACAGACAAAACTCTTATTTTATATGTATAGATATATATAAACATAATAATTTAGAATGACCTACCACCAATTAATATATACATCTTCCCAATGAATTACATAGTTTGATAATTTTGTACATGTTGTGATGTTCAAAACATCACATAGGTACAATAACCGAGAGGTGCTGAGCCATCCTCCCTGCAGGCCTGACCATCACTGAGTGATCTCCATCACTTCAAATCATTGAAAAAGGGACTGGATTGAGGGTGATTGCTACCAATGATGATGTTCAGAAAGACATCATGTTTTAGCTTCAGGCTCTTGACACTGATTTCTTTTGTACTGGTACAGAAGATATGCTTTACCATTGGACCAAATCTCAGACATGTATGGGGACTACGTGGAAAAAGTACTCAGGCCAAACTTTCAGTTAATCATAAATGCTGGAGTTGAATATAATTATGCAATGAAAAGTCTTGTTACTGCATTCGTCGAATTGCACTCATGAGTAAATTTGGTTGATTGGTAACTCTTATTCCTTTGATTTCTCCTTTGACTTTCAGAGAGGGTAATATTAAGTATGGCCTGTCTCAAATCATCTAACCTTTGAGGATACTTAAAAAGTGATGGAACAATTCATAACAACCTAATATATATTTTTAGTAAGATATATGAAGTTGGTTGAATGATTACTTACTTTCTTATTTTTGGTTATCTCACCCCAGATTTCCACACTGGATGTCACGTCAAACTCAGACATACACATACGAACTTCACCTACAACATCATTGCGTGAGAAGCGGTCATAGTCGAAAACCTACAAGGAAAATAAATTACTCAACAAAAATTTGATAGGTCTGTTTTCTAAAATATATTTTATCATTATCATAGTCCCATCATTACAGGTATAAAAAGCATATTTGCAAGAAATAAGAAATCTGAACATTTATTATTTGCTAATAAATTGAATGAAGCTTTGAATGTTAATTTTCATGAGAATGAAGAAAGCAACATCATCAAAACTTAGGAGTTGAGAGAAAAATATTTGGCTTACAGACTAAGTATATGCTATTGAAAGACAACACTTATTTTGTAGCTACTGATATAAGCAATCAAGCATGTTTCATGTGGCATGGTTACATGACAGCCAAGAATGTTAGTTAATGTTAATAATCACTTATACTGCATCTTACTCTGAATGATATTTGTAATCGCAAAGCTACTAATGATATATATATATATAAAAGCAAAGTCATCTCCGTACAGGCCATGAAGGCCCTTGGAGGGGTGGAAGGTAAAGGCTTCAACTCAGCACTTGATGGGGCAGAGTGGATAGCTCAATGCCTGGCCACCTTTGCCCCCAAGAATTAACCTGGGACTCATTTTTGGTGTAGGCTGAGTGAACCTCAGGGCCATGTGCACCTCCGGAAGTGGAAATCTCCTTTCTTAAAACTTACGACTTCCTGACAGGGATTCAAACCCACATCCTCCCGGGTAAACCAAGCACGCCTTTACCGCCTCGGCCAGGCAGCCCCTTACTAATAACCCCCCCCCCCCATGGCACTACAGCCCTTCAAGGGCCTTGGCCTACCAAACGACCACTGCTCAACCCGAAGAGCTGCAGATTACGAGGTGTCGTGTGGTCAGCACGACGAATCCTCTCAGCTGTTATTCTTGGCTTTCTAGACCGGGAGCCCCTTATTAATGATATAGACAAACATTTTCATAGCAGAATCACATACAAAGTTTGATTGTAAAGTACGTGTGTCTGTGGGACAGTTTCCCTCTGTTACACAGTGAAATATAATTTGTCCTACAGATTCTCTGTTGATTACTGACACTGGTTGATTGTGAGCATTGCCAGGAGTAGATGAAATGAATGCAGACATGATCAAAACTGCAGGGGTACAGTGTCTGCAATAGGTACACAGAATGCATAATGAAGTGTGAAAGGACAACGAGGTACTTGCAGACTGGAGCAACTTGCTGCTATCATTGTATTCAATATGCACAGTCTTGTACAAGCTATATGAATGTTTCAGGATAACTAATCAGTGTTTATTATTATCATCATTTTAATGCTTCTCTGATCTCCCACATTCTATGCAGAACTGTTTCTTCATTCAAAGTAGTCAGATAGCAGTTGTTGTGGAGTATATAATGGATAGTTGTAGACCTTCTTTCCCTTAGTCTATAACAATCATTTGATTTGATTACAAATAAGCATTTGTCAGTGTGGGAATTTTACTACTATGCTCATTGATCTTTTTCTGGAAGGAAAGGTACCACCTATCTGTGTCAGAGTGACATAAAACCAATAACAAAGAAGAAAACCTACTTATCCTCCAATGTACCTTTGTTGTCTCTAAATTTCTTCTTGCTTTCGGTACCAATTGCAAAATGACAACCTCGAAGTAGTCATAAGTCCACATATTTACTAGGGTTGAACTGAATGAGAGAATGTAGCAATTGAGGCTTTCACGGCCGGTGTTACAAATCATGTCAGCATTTTCCGGGCTTGTAGGCCGTGGTCCAGGAGCAAGTGAATGTCCCAACGTTTCACCGAAGACTGCGTTCAGCATTGTTAAGGGTTCTGACTGACTTTGATAGCAGCGAAGCTCTCAGTGAGAGATCACATGAAATTGTTGGGGGCGGGCGGAACTGAGCTTGACGGAACATTTGTGCTTGTCATTTATCCTCTTCACATCATCGTCATTCCTCTTCAAACACTGAAGCCGATGTTGAAACAGTGTGGCACCAAAGTGTACGATTCTCAGCAAGTGTGTCCAGGATTGCATGTTAATTCCAGATCTTTTCATAGTATGCTTTAGCTGATCCTTGAAACATCTCAAAAGGCCTCCATGAGGTCTTGTGTTGGAACAGAGTTCACGATGCAGAAGTTGACGAAGCCTGATTTCACTCATGCGATGGACATGCCCTATCCATCTGAGATGGTGGCCAATGATGGTAGCCTCAATGCTTATAGCATGCGCTTTCTCAAGAAGTGCAAGGTTGGTGACCTGGTCTTCCCACTTGATGTTGCAGATGGAAGCGTTCTAGTTTTTGATATCCTGATGGTAGAGGGTCCACGTTTCACAATCGTAAAGCAGTGTGATATGACAACAGCATGGTAAACCATGATCTTGGTGTGCATTGTAAGGTTCTTATTCATCAAGCCATAACGGGATAAACGTCCAAATGCTGAGTGGGCAGCACGAATTCTCCTATCAACATCTTGTGAGCAATTAGAATTTTTTGAGAGAATACTTCTTAGATATATAAAAAGTGGTCGACCTGCTCCAGTGGAGTATCCACAATGGAGATACTGAAAGGTGGGAGGTTTGATCCAGGTGCAGGCTGAGAGAGTACTTTGGTTTTCTGAACATTAATGGAGAGACCAAAATGATCACAAGCACTCTTGAAACAACTGACTGACTGTTGCAGCTCTTCAGGTGTGAGAGCAGGTGCGACAGCATCAACTGCACATTGCAATTCCATAATGAAAGAAATCTTTTGGGAGAGAAGTCTAGCCAGATTGAACAGTCCCCATTGAAGCGATATCTGACCTTTTCACCTTGGTTGTCTGTAGATGTTCCATATAGCATGGTAGCTAGGTAAAGTGTGTTGGAGCTAGCACACATCCTTGTTTCAATCCATGAATGATTGAAAATGGATCAGAGATAATATTTTGATGAACAACTTGCTCAGACATGTTATCATGAAGAGCCTTGACTAGATCTACAAAAATGCTGTGGACAGCCAAAGTGTTTAAGTACTGTCCACATAGCTGGTCTCGGGACTGAGTCAAAAGCCTTTTCCAGATCACAGAACACTAGGTATAAAGGAGTCTGTTGCTCTCTACATTTTTCGTGGATTTTCTTGCATAGAAGATCATATTTGTTGTGCCTCTGGACGTTTGAAAACCACACTGCGACTCGGGTAGGATCCTCTCAGAAATAATCTGCAGACAACTGGGCAAAATTCTAGCAAGAATTTTACCTGTTATAGATAGCAATGTTACACCACGATAGTTGCCACAAACACTACAATCACCTTTTTTGAAAAGAGTAACGATAGTGGCATTTTTAAGGTCACCAGGTACTTTGCAGGCTTCCCATATTAAGAGGATAAGAGTATGAAGTCTGGTCTTTAGAGGTAGGCCTTCACTTTGAATCAGTTCCAGAGGAATGTTATCTTGGACCAGGAGCCTTGCCAGGTTTCAGTTTACTGAGAGCAGCATTGAATTCCTTGAATGTTTTCAGAAGAGCCATTCATGGTTGTTCGGGATGTAGAGACACACAGTCGAGAAACTCTTCAACAGCATTTGAACTCCGATTGAGAAGAGTGGAGAAATATTCTTTCCAAAGTTCTAGGATTTCTTGACTATAATAGTGGTAGCATTATCAACAGCTTTCAGTGTACCAGAGGAGGAGTGAGTTGGGCCATATAACTCCTTTATTCCTGCATAGAAGTTATACAGGTCTACTACTAAACAGCAAAAAGTGATGCCATAATGTATTTCAGTATGTATGATAGAGGGTTTTATTATGTGGAATAGAAAACTTCTGAGATGATGCCACAGAATAACTTCTGCAGGAGTTTTGTAAAACCAATGTACCGTACAGTAGTAAGGCAGGTGTGGGCTGTTGATTGTTGTTTCTGTAACGATGGAAACAGAGTGGGGAGTTCTGTACAATGGAATGGGATACAAAATCTCAATTGGAGATAGGACACCTGCAACAATGGGATCAGTACATAAAAATTCATGTGTAGGTCAAAACAAAATGGCGGCAGTGAGTGTGTGATATATTAAGTGAAGTAACAAAAAAAAAAAAAAAAAAAAAAAAAAATTATGTGAGTAATATCCACAATTCTTCAGGAAGATACTGCAGATCAGTAACATTTAACTCAGGAAACCATTAAAACGAAATCGAATTAGCACTCAAACAGCTACAACGAAATAAATAAGATACCGTAAACAACATCATGGTGTTCGTGTGCTCCCCGTGTGGCAAGAAAATAAAAAACAATCAACAGGCTCTAGGCTGTGATGGTAAATGCGAACGTTGGTTCCACGTAACGTGTGTAAAAATGAACAAAGAAACTCTGCAAAATTTCCGTAAGGAAGAACAATTCCAATGGTCGTATAAACGTGAAGACTGCATTGCACAACCTAACATAAATGAGGTTATGGCGAACTTTTCCCAACAACTTGAAGAGTCCCTCAAAGTACTAACGGAAGAAAACAAAAAATTACGGAAATTAGCAACCTTTCTTTCCGAAAAATATGATGACCTCAAGAACGAACTAGACACTTTGAGGAAAGATAAGAAAACTGCGGAAATTGCGACAACGGCAGCCGTGAACGAGCTAGAAGTCTTGAAGCAGTATCAACGCAAAAACAATTTACTAGTGTATGGAGTTCCAGCTGAAAAGGATGAAAAAGTATTCCAGAAAGTAACTGAAGTTGGCAAGGCACTGGGAGTCGATATAAATCCCGAAAATATTGACGCTGCACACAGACTTCCATCCACGAAACCTGGACCACAACCTATCATCGTGAAGTTTGTTAATCGATGGAAGAAAGAAGAAATCCTCAGCAGCAGACGACAAAAAAAGACACTAAAAACGAACGAAATCGGATATAGTACGGTTAATAACATCTTTATCAACGAGCACTTAACGCCTAGGAATGAGACCCTCGCCAAAAAATGCCGCGAGCTACGGAAACAGGGGAAAATATTTGGCACATGGGTCAGGGACTGTAAAGTGTATATCCGTAAGTTCCAGGACGGTCCTTCGATGCTAGTGGCAAACCCTGAAGTTCTGCATGTACTTGTTCGCTTCAGCTGATCTAGAAACAACGAGGTAACCTTTCCTTGTGTTGTACCCGCTTCAATTCCAAGCTTTCTTTTCTTAATTTCAAATTTTTGTTCTTACATAACCAAACATGGAACCTGAAAACAAATTTCTTAAAGTAGACGAATTTAAATGTGAAACCCTAAATAATTATATTAAAGATAGAGTTTTAGAAAGTAGATCATGTGATTTGAAACGCCTACACATAAATGCACAAAGCATGAAAAATAAATTTGATGATATCCAAATTATCTTAGATCAGATTAAAGAAGTAGATATTCTTGCAATCTCTGAAAATTGGTTAACCAACAAACTAACCCACGCTTTTGAAATAAAAAAACTACACTTCTCATCATGTGGTAAGGGAGCAGATAGGTGGGGGTGTTTCGCTTTATGTTTCAAACAAATGGAAAAGCAATGTCATAAATGAAATAAATAAATCTCATAGCATACTGCAAGTCATGATTACAAAAGGAAATCAAAGATATGAAATCATTACCACTTATAACCCACAGGAAAGTAACTCGCCAAGTTTTATGTTTGACCTAGAAAATATCCTAAATAGTAGTTCAGGGCATACTTCAATAATACTTGGAGATACAAATATAGACTTGCTTTCAACCTCCAGAAACAGAACTTTGTATGACAATTTAATAACAACTTACGGCTATATAACATGTAATAACAAATACCCAACTAGAGTAACGAAAACAACCTCCACATTAATTGATCACATACTTGTCACAAATAGTAGTAAAAAATGTCATGTATTCAATATAACAAATAACTTAAGTGATCACTACCTACTGGTATGTGAAATTTCTAGTGAAAAATCAGTTCCAGTAGTACCAATAGTCAAAGATAGTGGTAAGCAATTGGTAAATTACAACAAATTAAATCAGTATATCCTACAAAATAAATTTAACTGTGAGGAAATGGATATAAACACTTATTATAATAAATTTATTGAGTATATTAGCACAGGAATTGAAACCAGCTCAATTTCAATAAAAAGAAAGAACCCCAAAGACATTCCCATAAAACCTTGGGTTACCCAAGAATTACTAACACTGATTCACGTCAAAGACTCACTGTTTTCAAAAACTAAAGTAAAAAAAACCCTCTGCGGAAGTAATTGAAGAGTACAAAAGAATCAGTAATAAAATAACCAAATTGAAGAGAGAGTTACAAAAAAGGTATTATGAACACAGATTACAGAATTGCAAAAACCAAAAAGAAACATGGTATGTAGTCAATGAAGTGTTAAATAGGAAGCTTGTACATAAACATGAAATCAGCCATCTGGTGGTAAATGACGTCAGCATTACAAACACAGAGGACATATGCAATAATCTAAATGAACTATACATTAACGTAGCTGAAAATATAAGAAAAGGTCTTCCTGAAGATGAGCAGGTTCATGGCAGCACAACAGCTGAAAATCAAACTAATAGTATTTTCATGTCTCCAACTGATGAATGTGAAGTGCTAAAAATTATCACTTCTCTAAAAAATAAAAATAATTTAACAGAAGATAAAATAACCAATGTCATGTTAAAAACCTGTGTTGAAAGTTTAGTGCCATATATTGTGGAAATTATTAACCGTTCAATTCTCAGTGGAGAAATACCCCAATTACTCAAATGTGCCAGAATTGTACTTATTTTTAAATCAGGAGATAACACAGATCCATCCAATTACAGACCAATTAGTATATTATCTGCAATTGGGAAACTCATAGAAATGGTAGTAAAAATTAGATTGGTAAATTTTCTGTGTAAAACTAATTACTTTTCCAATAATCAATATGGGTTTCTCCCAAATAGAGGAACTGATAATGCTGTATTTGATACAGTAATAGATGTTCAAAAGACCTTAGATGAAAATAAATTAGCAGCAGGGCTACTCATATATCTTAAAAAAGCATTTGACCTGGTTGACCACAAAATACTTCTGAATAAGTTAAAATTAGCAGGAATTAGGGGTTTAGCACACAAATGGTTCCAAAATTATTTATCAAACCGAACACAATATGTGATGATTAACGATACTAAAAGCTCTAAGCAGCAAACAAAAACAAGAGTACCGCAGGGCTCAGTACTAGGTCCTATTCTATTCTTGATTTATATTAATGACATACAATCTTTAACACTAAAGGAAAAATGTGAAGTATTTGCCGATGATATCTTAATAACTTACAAAGGACTACGTGAAACGCAAATTATGGAAGATATAAATTGTGACTTGGACAAGTTATCGTGCTGGGCTTTATCTCAAAAATGATCATAAATGTGACTAAAACAAAATACTTAATCTTTCATAAAACAGCCCATAAGATCACAGCGGCTAACACTGTTACCCTAAAGGACCAAGTAATAGAGCGAGTCAACTCAGCTAAATATTGGTATAATATTAGATTCAACACTTTCCTGGAAAAGCCATATTGATTATGTAATCAGCAAAATTACCCCTTTGATAGGAATAATGCACAGATTAAGATACAGTAATTTTTCTCATCAACAATTGAAGGGCATATATTATGCAATGATCCACCCACATCTAACATACACAAGCTTTATTTGGGGAAGATGTAGGAAAGATTACATTAATAATTTGGAAATCCTACAAAAAAGAGCCATCAAAATCATGTATGGATTCCCCTTCCTCAAACCGTCACATGAAGTTTTTTCAGAGTCAAATATTCTGCAATTCCATAAACAAATTGCATTATCATCAGCAGTCTTTATGTATAAGCTAGACAGGAAATTAACCCATTCTACTGTTAACTTCTCCCATTTTAGTGAAATTCATGGATATGAAACTAGAGGATCATTAAGGATATATCCCTCTCACTCTAATTCAGTAAAGTATGGAGTGAAAGGCATAGAATCATCAATGTTTAGGGAATACAATGTGTTGCCTCCTGTTATAAAGAACTCTAAATCGGTTATATGCTTTAAGAAAAAACTGAAGGAATATTACTCTTTTACAGATATCTCAATATAATTTCTGTATAACTTGCTTTATTTAATGCAATAATATATATATTGTCCATATTCAATATATTACAACCATGCAATATCTGAATATACTTCTGAAAAACTATGATTCTACCATGTAAAAAAAAAAAAAGGCAGTTATCCAAAAATGTACTTGTCACTTTACAGGAAAAGCTATTGTGTATGAAATGTAATTATTGTGTCGCCTTAAAAAAGTATGTACTGTATTGTCCCTATCACGAGCCAGAGGCTCATGGGACTTTTTGTCACCAATCTATATATATAAAAGAACTTATCCTGACTGACTGACTGATTCATCATCGCCGAGCCAAAACTACTGGACATAAAGAAATGAAACTTTGGGGATACATTTATATTAAGACGTAGGTGTTCGCTAAGAGAGGATTTTTGGATATTCCGTCGCTAAGGGGGTGAAAAAGGGGGGTGAAATTGTAAAATGAGTGTATCTATATCTCAAAACTTTAAAAGTTTACAGATGTAAAAAATGGTATTTAGAATCTTCTTTACAAATAAGGAAACACGTATTTTTTGTTTTCGGAAAATCCCAATAGGAGGGGTAAAAATGAAATGAAATGGCGTATGGCTTTTAGTGCCGGGAGTGGCCGTGGACATGTTCGGCTCGCCAGGTGCAGGTCTTTTGATTTGACACCCGTAGGTGACCTGCGCGTCGTGATGATGAAATGATGATGAAGACGACACATACACCCAGCCCCAGTGCCAGTGAAATTAACCAATCATGGGTAAAATTCCCGACCCTGCCAGGAATCGAACCCGGGACCCCTGTGACCAAAGGCCAGCACGCTAACCATTTAGCTATGGAGCCGGACAATAGGAGGGGTGAAAAAGGGTTAAAAAGTGGTTGAATGCCTTTAATCAGGATACCGGTACGTATATCTCAGAAACTGAAGATATTACAGACCTGAAAATTGGTACTTTTGATCTCTCTTAAAAATAAAGAAACACGAATTTTTTTGTTTTTGGAAAATCCAATTAATGGGAGAGTAAAAAGGGGGGTGAAGTTTTAAAATGAGTGCATCTATATCTCAAAACTTTTAAAGTTTACAGATGTAAAAATTGGTATTTAGAATCTTCATTACAAATAAAAAATCACGTATTTTTTTGTTTTGGGAAAATCCCAATAGGAGGGGTCAAAAGGGGTGAAAAATGGGTTGAATGCCTTTAATGAGGATACTTATATCACAGAAACTGAAGATATTACAGACGTGAATTTTAGTATTTGGGATCTCCTTCAAAAATAAGGAAACACGTATTTTTTGTTTTTGGAAAATCCAATTAATGGGGGTTGAAAGGGGGGTGAATTTTTAAAATGAGTGTATATATATCGCAAAACTTTTAAAGTTTATAGATGTAAAATATGGTATTTAGAATCTCCTTTAAAAATAAAGAAACACGTATTTTTTGTTTTCGGAAAATCCCGATAGGAAGGGTGGAAAAGGGTGAAAAAAGGGTTGAATGCCTTTAATGAGGCTACTTATATTTCAGAACCTGAAGATATTTCAGACCTGAAAATTGGTATTGGGGATCCACTTTAAAAATAAGGAAACACGTATTTTTTTCGTTCTTGGAATATCCAAATAATGGGGGATGAAAAGGGGGGTGAATTTTTAAAATGAGTGTGTCTATATCTTAAAAATTTAAAAGTTTTCAGTATTTAGAATCTGCTCTAAAAAGAAAGGAACACTAATTTTTTTTTGTTTTCGGAAAATCCCAATAGGAGGGGTGAAACAGGGGTTGAATGCCTTTAATGAGGATACTTAAATCTCAGAAACTGAAGACATTACAGACCTGAAAATTGGTATTTGGGATCTCCTTTCAAAATAAAGAAACATTATTTTTTCTTTTGGAAAATCCAATTAATGGGGGATGACAAAGGGGGGTTAATTTTTATACAGTATATCTCAAAAACTTAACTTGTTACAGAAGTGAAAAATGGTATCTTTATCTCTGTTAAAAATAAAGAAACGTGTATTTTTAGTTTTCGGAAATACCACTTGGGTGGAGAGGGGGGGTAAAAGGGACTGAAAATGGTGTTGAATTATTTTAATTAGGCTACTGTTATCTCAAAAATGAAGTTGTTACAGACGTGAAATTTGATATTTGGCATATGCTTTAAAAGTAAAAAAAACACCTATTGTCGGAAAATCCAATGAATGCGGGGGGGGGGGGGAATTGAAAGAATGTAAAATTAATTGACTTAATTGTATGAGAATACTAACATCTAATAAAAACTAAAGTTGTTAGGGCCTACAGACGTGAAAATTGATATTTGGTTCTCCTTTAAAAACAAAGAAAGACCTGTTTAGGTGGGGGGGGGAATCATCTTTGGGGGCGGGAGTGAAAAGGAATTGAATTCCTTTCATCAGGACACATAAATAAAAAAACTGAAGAAGTTAGGGTCGTGATAATTGGTATTTAGGCGATCCTTTTCTATTAAAGAAACAAGTATTTTTTGCCGGAAAATTCACTTGGGGGGGGGGAGTGTGAAATTGAAAAAGGTGAATTATTTTTATCTGAAAACTAAAGTTAATAGACGTGAACATTGGTGTTTGGAATCTCCTTTAAACATAAAGAAACACGCCTTCATTTAGTTTTTTTTTGGGGGGGGGGGTGTGTAAATAAACTTAACGGCGGTGTGGTGTAAACGGAGGTGAGACCAATTGATTTTACTGTTCATAATGTATTTATGAGGAGCCTCCGTTGCTCAGGCGGCATCGCGCCGGCTTCTCACAGCTGGGTTCCGTGGTTGAAATCCTGGTCTCTACATGTGACATTCGTGCTGGACAAAACGGAAGCGGGACATGTTTTTCCTGTTACCATTCATTCCAGCAACACTGTCCAATATCATTTCATTTCATTTGTCATTCATTAATCATTGCCCCAGAGGAGTGCGACAGGTTTCGGCAGCCGGCACAATTCCAACTGTCGCCGCTAGATGGGGGCTTTATTCATTCCTTTCCTGACCCTGTGGAATGACTGGAAACAGGCTGTAGATTTTCGATGTACTTATTCTGATTATAAACCGATCATTATTAATGTTTCCTGGGTTCGTTTTCAAGAGCCATCTTTTCCTTCGGAGAACGTTCTTAGATTACAGTAGATTCTCCTGGCATATAAATAAAAATTTAAACACATTTGAAATACACGATAGGAATGAGATTGACCGTCCTATTGTTCACCTCTATAATAAGGTCAATAATGCACGGAAGTATGTCATTCGTATCGCCAGAAATCCCGCACACTTGCTTACGCGCGACAATGGTGCTGGTCATATTCTCAACAATGACAATGGCAGCACATGTAATTTACCGCCAAGTAGCGGTCTTGCATCTTGCTGTGGGGTCCAGAACATGATAATAATAATAATAATAATAATAATAATAATAATAATAATAATAATAATAATAATAATAATAATAATAATAATGTTCTGGACCGTCGTCAAATGTGCGGACCGCGCTGGAAACGGGTCCTGGACGGGTAATGACTAAGAATGCAGTCCGACCGCGGGTTCAGTACTGCCAAGGCACCCAAGACGACACCACCCTGTATCTGCTGAAGGATTTGATATATATCAAAAATGCTTATAGGAAAAGATGGAAAAGATTTAGGGACCGAACTGGCCGGGTGGAATACCTGGACCTAGCCCGGGAGGTACGAAATCGATTGCTGGAAAGAAAGATTGAAGGATGGGAGGAAACTTGCCGTAATCTATTAGAAAACGAGTCAGATCGCGAATTTTGGCGGATTCTCTCAGAGAACGAGTCAGATCGCGAATTTCGGCGGATTATATATAAAACAATAAGCATTCAATTATACATTTCAGTATAATACCGTAGCGAAGCACGGGTATCTTGCTAGTAAACAAATGAAGTTCAAGTATATGTAGGGAGTCCAGTAACATGGAACAGTATAGAAAATCCTTGTGCATAGGTTAGGAGTTCTATGTCAATGAGAACAGAATACAAAATCTTTGTGTATGGATTGAGAAGGAATGAGTATGGAGTAAAATAATAATGTTATTGGCCTTACATCTAACTACTTTTGCGGTTTTCTGTGTTCTTTTACATGCCAGTAAATCTACCAACATGAGACTGATATATTTGAGCACCTGCAAATCCCACCAGGCAGAGTCGGGATCAAGTCCGGCAACTTGAACTCAGAAGAACGGCACTCTACAGTCTGTGTAACTTAGACCTTGCACAATGGGATACACAAACTTCTGCTGAAGTGAGAAATTTTCTAATAGGAATAGGAATGCAAGACAGGAATCAGACTCTGTGCCTACCAACAGAGATCAGCAATGCTAATCATCTGATTTGGTAGTGATGATTTACCTTGTTCATCTCAGTAACATTAGTGTATTGTATAAGATGTGTTAATTCAGATTCTGAGGCATGTTTTCTGATCCTATTCTATGGTTGCCCTCACCAGGACACTCATAAAAACAAAGCATTAAAATGGTGAATTGTTATTCTATTCCTTCAAAAGGAAGCAACAAGAAGAAAGTACCATATTGAAATTGAAATTACCTGCAACACCAGAGCTTTATCCTGCAGATCATCATGGGACACAGGGAATTTGAAATGCTCATCAAAGAACGGGTTTGGATTGTTACGATGAATAGATGTTTGTCGTTTGCGGGTATCTATGGCAGGTACCAGACTGAGTCGAACATATGGGTCACTGAAACCACCTTGATCACTTCCCGCCAGATCGTGAGCTGCAAAAGAAAGATTCACATAGAATAGAAATTGCACTTATGTTTAAAAAACTGTTATTGTCTTTATATCCCACTAACTACTTTTACGGTTTTCGGAGGTGCCGAGGTGCCGGAATTTAGTCCTGCAGGAGTTCTTTTACGTGTCAGTAAATCTACCGACATGAGGCTGAGATATTTGAGCACCTTCAAATACCACTGGACTGGGCCAGGATCGAACCTCCCAAGTTGAGGTAAGAAGGTCAGTGCTTCAATCATCTCAACTTCTCGGCCCAGCATATTAAAAAAAAGCGTAAAAGAGGCTAATTCATTTTCTGAGACATGAGGAGCATATGCTGGGCCATGTAATGTGATAACAAGTCAGTATGACACGTGATTACCCCACAGCAGTGACACGTGCAATATAATAGGCTTCGATCCTGGGTTGAGGTGCGTTTTTTATTTGCTAATTTCCATCGGACATTACATACTGTAATACAGTAAGACACCGTTTCTTAGGTCACATGTATCCTACATTTACAGAATTTAGTAATGCTGAACACATTGTAATGCATCTAGTAGATGAAGTAGTGCGAATAAATTCACGCCCACCGCGTGGAAAGGGCGTCTTTCAAAGCTGACCTATGAAAACGAATGTTCGTCCATTTCTAGGGTCGTAGTATGTAAGTGCAAATGCTTTCTAGAGGACCCGCTGCAATCGCTATTGACTATTAAGATGCCAGATACCATACCACCTGGACTACATTTACGAAATAAAAACGTACGCCTCAACCCAGAATTGACCCTCGACCTCCTGCATGCTAACTGAAAACTCTATCCAATGCACCAACTGTATAGCACGACTAATATGTGCTGACAGAGGTAGTTACCCTACATGTGGTTACAGTGTTGCCAGATTGCCACTCTTTAACGACCTTTTTCTCCCGGATATACTCGCAGGATTGTGAGAGACATTTTTTTTATTGCTGGCATGTGAGGAGTCGCGCTGTGACTCCCGAGTGCGCGAATTTCGCTTCACCCTATATAATTAAATACAGTAGGCCTACGCATATTATTTTAGCTGGCACTATGTTTATTGGCCTTCCAATTAATTAATCAATCAATCCATTAAACTTCTTGGGCCCCATGACATGTGCCCCTCTTATCCCTGGATGGCCCTGCCTGAGTGCATCCAAAGAATGCTCAATACGGTGGGGATGGAGAACATATCAACTATTCTAAATGATATATTTTTTTCTATATGGCACCCATCGGTGCAGCATAATGTCAAAGCAAAGGAAGGAGTGACATTTTCACTGGCTTCTCACACTGCTGAAATCTTCTGCTACTGCATGTAAGATTTTTGAAATTGAAAATCATGTCCTTGTGTTTCAGATTTCATGAAAAATTAGAGGTACAGCCATGAAAAATTACAAGTTTGGCTGCTCTAATGTGGATAGAATATCAATCAAAAATAGGATCAGACTAAGCGTTGCATTCCTGAAGACCTAAAATATTGTGTAGGCCAATTATGAAACCACAATATAACTAAGGAATAGGTCCTAAACCTGCAATGCTTGGGTGCACTGCAGTAGCACACATGCAGCACGGAGGATGATTCTCTGCTTTTGCAAGCACCTTACTCAGTTTTTCACACAACGTCACCAGCTGTTGCTGGAGCTCTCTTTCTTTATTGGTCTATGGGCATCCTGGCTAGTGATAAAACCCATTGGTCTAACATGTCAGGGGTGCACTCAGAAGGAGTGGGAGCACTGTTTCATGTCAGACATTGACCTAACTGAAAAGACATTACTTAGAAGTTTATATTGCTTGGTAGTAGGTAATGACATCTACCTGTGTTGAATTCTGGTGGCGATGCCATATTTGATCTATTTCAGCCAATGGCAGTGGCTGCTGATGCCAGAGGCAGATATTGAAAATGTCTCATGATTTCTGATGTTTTCCTATAAAAGTAAATATATTTCTAGGGGCAGGTTTCTGTTATTATGAAATTTATGCTGAAGATCTATTCCCTAGTTTCATTCACAACCATAGTCACATACTGCACATGGTGGAGTTTACATGAGCCCATGGTGCAGTCCAAGACTAAGGTTTTCAGAGATCTTATAATATTTATACAAGGTGAGTCTGCTGCGCCTGACTTTTTCTGTTGTTCGGAATCTCAACAAATGTCACTGGTGTGATGTTCAATTCTCCTTTGCCCCATATACAAAGCTATAGTCATCTTCAAAAGCACTTACTGCACCATCACAGCAAGACTTTTGCAAAAACATGTATGCGACAGGTATTTACGCATGCATCAAACTGTCATACAGTTATGTAAAAAGTACGTGCCAATTATAAGCTTCCGTTAGGATATGGAATTAATGCTAAAAGCAATGGCATACTGATAGAAAATGTGTGAGAGTTTGTGAAGTGGTAATTAGTTTTACATATAAGCTTGAGGCAACAGTCACGGTGGTGTAATAGACTAAGTATGGAGATGGTACCACGTCCGTGTTTGGGTGGTGGGTTTGAAACTCACTGTAACAAAATAATTTTGTTCATATCATGAGCTTCAAGGATTAAGCACAAGGCCAATGGTGCGGCATTCAACAAATAGAATGCAATGTTTGCAAAGAAATAAAAACATGCAACACTGGGCCCTCCCAATGTATCACAGGGCGGACGGTGTGGATCACAATGTTCCTGACCTCTGGTTGGCTCATGCTATGGATTATGGCTTAATATTACTCCTGAATGGAAGCGGACCCAAAGCTACACAACATGCATTGTTTGCCAACATCAGGTAGTGGATTAGGTGTACTTACGTAGGTGGTGTGAAGAGTTCTCGGAATGTACTAGAATTAAGTATCTTACCTCGGTGGAACTGCTTTTATTTTTCAGCATAGTCTCCCTGTAGACTAATGCATTTGGTCCAGCGATGTTCCAATGCCTTGATCCCATCTCGAAAATGAGATTTCTCCAGGCCTGCAAAATACCTCTCCAATTTGGCTGTCAGTTCTTCCCTTGTAGAAAATCTCCGTCCACCGAGGAAAATTTTCAGCTTGGGGAATAGATGAAAGTCTGATGGTGCCAAATCAGGTGAATAAGGTGGATGTGGCAACAATTCGTGCCCCAGTTCATGAAGTTTTGCCATGGCAATAACACTTGTGTGCGGCGGAGCGTTGTCCTGATGAAAGATGACCTTTTTCCTTGCCAAACCAGGCCTTGTTTCGCGTATCTTTTCCTGTAGTTGGTCTATGTGTGGATACTATCGCAAGTGGCAAATGATCCCACGTTTGCATCTCAGACTTTATTTTTGGACAAGTAATGATTTCATAATAATGGCTCTGTGTATTATCATAATATGCACTACTGGAGTTTTGAAAATCTCCACTGGGTAAGGCAGGCAGCATTTTAGGCATGATGGGGAGTAAATGCCTGGTGTGGTGTACTGGGTGATCACCTAATTGGACCATATTTCTTTGAGGATCATTTGACAGGAACCCAGTACCTACAGTTTCTTCAAGACCAACTTCCATTGCTGCTAGAGGACGTGCCCCTGGGTGAGCGAGTAACCACGTGGTATCAACACGATGTAGCTCACCCTCACATGTCAGCAGATGTTAACAACTACCTGAATGCTACACACCATGGTCGATGGATAGGAAAGGGGACATGTCACCTGGTCTGCTAGATCGCCCGATTTGACACCACTAGATTTCTTCCTATGAGGCTATTTGAAGTGTATGCTCAGCAGCTAGAAAATCCCAAAAGCCTTCGAAACCTTATTACAGAAGTGTGTGAATCCATATCATCCACAAATGAGTCCAAATGTCAGTTCAACGGCATGTTGAAATGTGCATTACTGCAGAAAGCCATCTGTTCGAACACTTACTGCACTAACAGGCTGCTGTTCAGTCAAGCGGATTCAAACCCCCAACCATTCTGTCCTCGTCCAGCCCTGCTTATAAAACATCTACATAAGCAGCCCTGATGGCCTAGAACACCGACCGACCGATCAGGGTATTCGTATACAATGGCTTTGTGTACGATTCTCAAAGTACAAATAAAATTATCGGGCTCAAATGGGATTCGAACCCATCTACCAACTGCAGTTGTATTAGCAGCACCCCACTTTACTTATGACACAACTGCGACTCCAGCCAGCAGTTTACCGGAAAGTGTACTAGATGGACAACTACTTCCACTTCACAAATGCACACGTTTTCTATCAGTGTGCCATCGCTTTCAGTGTTCATTCCACACCCTTCTGAAAGCTTAAAATTGGTACATACTTTTTACATAACCATACGACAGTTTGATTCGTTGTGTAAATACCTGTTGCATACATGT
The DNA here is from genome assembly GCF_040414725.1 of Anabrus simplex. Lineage (NCBI taxonomy): Eukaryota > Metazoa > Arthropoda > Insecta > Orthoptera > Tettigoniidae > Anabrus > Anabrus simplex. Next base: position 678,731,441 of record NC_090266.1, read on the forward strand.
TTTCGCAAAGGTGATGGTGCGGTAAGTGATTAAAGGCGACTGTTGCTTAGTGTATGGCAAAGAAGAATCAAGCCCGGTGCAGCAGATTCATCTAGTATATAAGTCTCTAGTAAGAGCTGAGTGAGAGCATGGTTCCAGTGTATGGGACCCACACCAGGATTACTTGATACATACGAGAACTGGAAAAGCTCCAAAGGAAAGCAGCATGATTTGTTCTACGTGATTTCAAACAAAAGAGTAAGGTTGTAAACATTTTGTAAACTTTGGACTGGGAGGACTTGGGAGTAAAGAAATGAGCTTCTCAACTAAGTGGTTTGTTATTGTAGATAAATGAGGTAGTCCACCTAATCAATACAATATAAAATTATACCTTCAATTTATTTTAATTATGGTCCTAGTTTTGGCCTCTTGATATTAGGCCATCATCAGCCATAAGATCTTAAAACACTTAAAAAACTAATTGGCCATACATATAACAAAAATGGATAGGATAATACTTGAAAATAGTTATGATCTAATATTCTTTATCCACTAAAATATGTCACTGTCTTGAGGATGTAACACAACACTTGAAATTTCTTACGATCTGTTGATATACTTCAATAAATATAAATCACTGCCTTGAAGATCTATAAATAATTTGTTGAACACTTGTGTAAAATTAAAAGTAATTGGTGAAAAATTAATTACTAATTTTATATTGTATTGATTTGGTGAGTTACCTCATTTGTCTTCAATAATTATATTGTCATCAATACGGAACATGAACATTATAAACTTTGATAAGTGGTATGTTTTGAGCTGTCAGGGGAGAGAGTGTGTGGAATGACATTAGTAGACAAACGACCTTCACTAGAGCTTTAACAGGTAGGAAAGGTAAAGTTAGAACTCAAGAGGACTAATTGGAACTATTATGCATTTGTAGTAAGATGAATATTATGGATTGGAATGATTTGTCAAGGGGAACTTTGATACATTTCCAAGTTTTTTGAAATGATTTAAGGAAAGACTAGATAAGCAATGATTAGGGAATCTGCCTCCTGGTTAACAGTCCTAAATGCAGATCAGGGATAGTTGATTGATTGATTGATTGATTGATTGGTCAATCCTGAAAACCGACATGCAAAATGGCTGTGGATCTTACATCCACTCAGTCCAACCTGGAGAGAAAAATGGTTAAACTCATCATCTTGTGGCCTCATTCAAATCTGTGACCCTACCACAAAACTAGCTGGTTTCAACCTGTTTCTGACATTCTGGTCAAGACTGAATAGAATTCAGTGTAGCACTGCTTGAAATGGCACAGCCCTACATCAGTGGGGTTGGATAGATTCTCCTTGATGAGACTGTGGTTATGAAATATAGACTATCGAGCATATCGTGCACGAGGGCCTTCCATACTCGTATCCCAGTTCCTTGGATGAAGTCCACTCAGCTACTCCTGAAGCAATTGCATGGATTACAAACCATTCAATCCAAATATTTAAAATATGATCCTAATGCTGTAAATTGTGTCTTCTGAAAATGTATTTTTTATTGTCTTGTATGCATCATTCTCTAAATAAATAATAAATTAATTGATTGATTGCCTGATTGATTGATTGATTGATTGATTGATTGATTGATTGATTGATTGATTGATTGATTGATTGATTGATTGATTGAAAGAAGATAGAGGCTGACCTTCTATAAGGTGCACTTGAAGATCGGAGCGGTCGAAGTCGTACTTGAGTCGTAAGTGCAGTCGTCCTAGACTTGGACCTCCTCGCTGGTTCCCAAGAAATAGTGGACCATCACGACGTTGGTAGAGGTCTGGCTGGAGCGCTCCCAAGGGTGAAGCAGGGGGTCCAGGTGGGTCTGAAGCTGCACCGAGAACTCGAGAGCTAGATCCTGGTGGTGGAATCAGCAGCGGTGACAGACAGCGGGTAAGAGCTGCTCCTCGGGGAGAAGGCGGAGGGCCTGGAGAGTTACACGCTGACGAGGCCGAACCACCCCGATCTGTCAACGAGGCTAGAGATGACTGTGATGGTGATGGTGTCCGCAGTTCACCTGTGGAACCACATGGGGATGAGCAGCGCATGTCCAGAGAAGCTGCTCTGTGACAAGATGCTGGAGATGGTGAACGACTGGAGACGCAGCTGGAGTCGCCCGATGAGCGATGTAGAGCTGACGTGCTGGTAGTACGGCCATCTGGAGCAAAAGTGCGGATCTGAGGAGAGGAACCGCGGTGTCCCTGGAAAAATAAGAAACAAATAAATACCACAGAATTGATAATTAACAGAGTAGCAAATGTAGCATCAAACATGTACATTGGCACAGGAGCTTTGCTGAATTGCGCCCATCCCTTCACACTTTCACCCGTTTTTTTAATATGCATTGGCAGACCTCTGTGGCTACCACATGTCTGCTTATTCACTCTCACACTGTTTAATGGCAACATAATAACCTTTTTAAAAATTTAAATGCTTACAAATGCACAAGAGATATTTCTCCAAGAACAAGAACAACAGCGTCAGTAGCACAACAAGGATGGCGATGACGATAATGACTATGGCTACGATGATGATGGTGATCATGATCATGATGATGATGATGATGATGATGATGATTTGAAATCGTTTCTATCAATGTACGGGTATCTAAATAGGAAAAAATGAAAATCCACAGCCTGTTTCCAGTCATTCGACCAGGTCAGGAATGGAATGAATGAAGCCCCCATCTAGCGGTGAGGATAGGAACTGTGTCGGCTGCCGAAGCCTGTCGCACTCCTCTGGGGCAATGATTTATGAATGGCAGATGAAATGAAATGGTAATGGAGAGTGTTGCTGGAATGAAAGATGACAGGAAAGAACGGAGTACCCGGAGAAAAACCTGTCCCGACTCCGCTTTGTCAAGCATAAATCTCACATGGAGTGACCGAGATTTGAACCACGGAACCCAGCGGTGAGAGGCCGGCGCGCTGCCGTCTGAGCCACGGAGGCTGTATATATACATAGAAAAGAAACAAGTTTAATTCATCAATTGTAAACCATGTATTTATTGTTCATGTTTTATGATTTTGTCACACCTATAAAACCTGCCACCCTGGGTAGTAGTACGGTTCGACCCCATCTTGAACTTCATCTGCATTGGCATATGCGTCACCTTGGTTTTCATTCGTTGTTTGCTCTCTGAAAGGGGTTCTGTCGGCACCTGTGAAGAACAGCTCGTCGGCGATATCCTAGTTGGCCAATCAAATTCTGGGACTATAGCTGAAAAAGGCTACGGTCGCTTTCTTCCCTCTCCTGTTTTACCGTCGCGATAAGACCTGTGAGTCAGTGCGACTTAAAACCGATAGAAAAAATAAATTAAAAATTTCCTAGTTGTAAAGTTAAGAATCATTCTTCAGCACGCGGATGAGGAGGGAAGAAAAAAATACTCAGCGAACATATTAAGACTAGACGGAGGGTCTGGAACATGTTGTCAAGGAAGAGATGTGGGTTTGAATTCTACTCTCAAACATTGTTGGTCTCCTACTTCAACTTTTATCAACCTGGCGGTGGTATCGTGGGGTGTGACATACACAGGTGGACTCAGTTTCATTTGTTTCTCACAGAGGGTGGGAGCTGCTAGATTCAAAACTTGTATAGCTGCAGGCAGCGACCTTGAGAGCATATGAATCGTACTTCCGGGAATTAGTTTCAAGTGAGCTTTCTTTGTGACAAGTCTGAACGTGTGCCGGGTATCTCACACCCCACGATACTACTCGCGTCCGTAAAACAGGACAAATGCATGGTAAGGGTTTAATGAATTTCACACAATATATTTGATAAAAACGGAGTTCCAAAATAAAACCACATCCTCATTTGTATCATTCAATAACTTTACTCACTTATCGCCTTGGATATCGCGCTTAGTTATCACTTCTTTTTCATTTCAAAGCTTACAGATGGATCTCCATGCTGATCATGCAAAGAGAATTGCGAAGTGGTTGGAAGAAGAGGAGGAGGAGGAGGCTGTTGATTCTGATTCAGACAATGATGCGGATTTTGTATATACAAGTGACCACGACAGTGAATCAGAACTGGATGGTGTCGAGTCAAAATCGAACGTGAAGACAATTCTACGAACTATTTTCTAGGGAAAGATGGTATTATGAAATGGAAAAAAGAGTGCCCCCAATCTAATGTTCAAACGCGTAGGCACAATATTGTAACTCACTTATCAGGGGTTATAGGAGATGCAAAAAGGGCGAAAACACTATTAGAATGTTTCTCACTTTTTATATCGGCAGATATAATGCAACAAATTGTAATCTGCACTAATAAGAGAATACTCAGTCAGAGACAGAATTATGGTACATGTCAATCTGTCACGCGAGATACAGATGAATGTGCAATAATGGCAGTTTTTGGTATTCTCTATCTAGCTGATACAAAGAGGGCCAATCATGTAAATCTAGAAGAACTGTGGGCAACTGATGGAACAGGCATAGAAATTTTGAGGTCTGTCATGAGCCTGAACCGTTTCCGATTTTTGCTTAACCATCTAAGATTTGATAATCCTATAACAAGGGCTGCTAGAAAAGAAATGGATAAAATGACCCATATTCGTGCAGTTTTCGAAACTTTTGTTGCCAATTGTGAAAAACACTATTCCTTGGGAGAGTATGTAACACTGGATGAGAAGGCTGAGGCTTTCAGAGGACATTGCCCATTTCGGATCTATATGCCTAATAAACCTGCCAAATATGGCATAAAGGTATTTGCATTAGTAGACGCAAGGATGTTTTACACCGCAAAGCTTGAAATATATGTGGGCGAGTAACCAAAAGGCCCATTCCAGCAGAGTAACAAAGTCCAAGACCTGGTTGAGTGCATGATAATCCCTATATCAAAATCAGGGAGGAATCTGACCACTGACAATTGGTTTACAAGCTACAGCTTAGCTCAGATATTACTAGAAAAGCACAGAGTAACTTTGATAGGAACATTATGCGCAACAAGAGAGAAATCCCTCCTGACTTTCTCAATACAAGTAACAGACGTGAATATTCAAGTGTGTTTGGATTTTCAGGCAACACAACACTGGTGTCATATGTAGCCATAAAGGGTAAAGTTGTACTCATGTTGTCTACAATGCACCACGATGCCAGTATCGATGCTTCGACAGGAGAGAAAGCCAAAACTGAAATGAATACATTCTACAACACAACTAAAGGTGGTGTAGATGTTGTTTATGAACTATCAGCAACATATAATGTTGCAAGAAACAGCAGAAGATGGCCCCTCACAGTATTTTTCTCAATGCTGAACGTAGCAGCAATAAATGCAAAGATTGTATTTGAGGCCAACTCTAAACAAGAAGTTGTAAGAAGGATATTTTTGAAGGATCTTTCCCTGCAGCTCCTTCAAGGACAGATTCAGAAACGACAACAATAATTGACGAATCTGCTGCGGGAATTAGTCAGTAAAGTCAAGAGCAGTAGTTCCGAGACGCCAAGTACAGGAGAACCGGCAGCGAAGAAGACCTCACCAATGCGGCACTGTCACTACTGCCCACGAGACAAGGACCGAAAATCCTATTATAGGTGTGTGAAGTGTGATGTTTCCTTGTGTGTGGAACACATAAAGCCCATGTGTGCACAGTGTATTCAGGTCATGGGAGAAGAGGAAGTGTGAGCTGAATTTTCCCATGTGTGAATTGTGACATATTTTATAAGACATTGTTACTCTGTTACAATGAGATGGTTTTTGTTTCTGTTGTTTTGTGTCAATTCAAGAAGATCCTAGTGACACTGTGTTACTATTCATAATTTCTTTGTTGTTCATTAAATGTGTTGTACAGTACATTGTTTTAGTGGGTACCACATACCCCACGATACCACTCACGTAACATTTCATAGCGATACCACTGCCTGGTCAATTGCCGGAATGGTGCTCCTTTCCTTCCATTCCCTTCCCACCGTGTCTCAAATCCCTTGCATGCATCACAGCTCAACATCATATGTGTGTGTGTGTGTGAACAGTTATTTAGGCATTCGTCTCCTGAACCTAAGGTTGTCAGATGAAATCCCAGCACAGTCTGTTTCCAATTAGGAGTGCTCTAATGTGAGTGACATATGTCATTAGATATAGTGTATCCATTTTCAGGACAAGAATTCCAGCACTCTGATGTCTTACCCCCCCCCCCCGGCCGCTTCTTTTCTTTTTAATTTTAGTTTTTATTGCTTGTGGCTTAATGTAGCACGAACACATGTAAGGTTTTCGGCGACTCAAGGAAAGGGAAGGGCTAGGACTGGGAAGGTAACGCCCGTGGCCTTAATTGAGGTACGGGCCCAACCTTTACTTGACGTGAAAATGGGAAACAACGGAAATCAATCTTCAGGCTGCCGATAGTGGGGTTCGAACCCACCATCTCTCGAATGATAGCTCAGAGTTACGTGACGCGAACCGCGCAGCAACTCGCACGGTAATCTGGTGTCTGTTGCGATTGATAACCGACTATTGAACGGATATTAAACAGGTTATTATTATTATTATTATTATTATTATTATTATTATTATTGAAAAGAAAATGAAAATCCACAGCCTGTTTCCAGTCATTTGACCGGGTCAGGAATGGAATGAATGAAGCCCCATCTAGCGGCGGGGATAGGAAATATGCCGGCTGCCGAAGCCTGTCGCACTCCTCCGGGGCAATGGTAAATGACTGGATGAAATGAAATATTAATGGAGAGTGTTGCTGGAATGAAAGGTGACAGAGAATTACGCGGAGAAAAACCTGTCCGGCCTACGCTTCTTTCCAGCACAAATCTCACATGGAGTGACCGGGATTTGAACCACGGTATCAAGGGGTGAGATGCCGGCGCGCTGTCACCTGAGCCACGGAGACTTATTATTATTATTATTATTATTATTATTATTATTATTATTATTATTATTATTATTATTATTATTATTATTATTATTATTATTATTGTCAGGACCGCGCAACTTGGCTGAGAAAGTCATGCTGATCACATGGTACCGAGTATCAGTCATCTTGGCAAGCTGAAGTATCCCAATGGGCTGTTCGGCCACGGGATTAGTTTCTTTACCGATGAAAAATGGCTTGTGTTTGTCAACAATTTCCTTTACGTCGCACCGTTACAGATAGGTCTTATGGCGACAGTGGGATGGGAAAGGGCTAGGAGTGCGAAGGAAGCGGCCGTGGAATCAATTAAGACACATCTGCAGCATTTGCCTGGTGTGAAAATGGGAAACCACGGAAGAGCATCATCGGGGCGCCCGACAGTGGGGTTCGAACCCACTATCTCCCGAATGCAAGCTCACAGCTGCGTGGCCTTAACTGTACGGCCAGCTCGCTCGGTAGCTTGTATTTGTATCTGTTGATAATACGGTAGGGTACTACATGTAAGGAAGTGGGTTCGATTCCTCGTCAGGTTACCCAAAAATTTAGAAACTATTCCTGTACTTCTTGAATTCCGCATGGCCTTGGGGCTCAATCAACCTACACCGGAAACGAGTAGCAGTTTATTTCATGGCGGCAAAGGTGGCCACGCACAGAGTTAACCACTCCGTGCCACTTGTGTTGGACTACACAGATTTCAATGACATTTGGATGAATGATCAATAAACTTATCCTAAGCTTAGTGATGAGCTTTCTTAGCTTATTCCGGGTATTTCTGGGGTCTCTGGAGCCACCCAGGCTAATTTTGGTTTTGGTTGGGGTTTTTACATCTGGGTACCCTTCCTGGCGCCACCTGATTTTTCAGGAGTAAATTCCAACCCAGGGTCGACCGGGATTCGAACCTTGGCTGTCTGGGCGGAAAGTCGCGAAGCCACTGTGTTAATGACACGTCCCGTAAAATATGCGGTAGTGTAATAATTAGCTAAAAAATAGTTGGGTTGCTCGGAGCATTTGGCTAATGATGACGAAGAATGAGCTAGCGTATGCACTGTAGAAGTACTCCGAGAGTTCTATGTGAAAGTTACATAAAATGTGCTTAGATTACCGTCGGTCCTCTCGTAGCCTTTCGTTTTTTCCTGGAAGGGCTAAGTGTAAATCAAGCCGGAAACCTCCCAGCCGGCCCGATGACGTAGCCGGCCTCTCCTTATGTTGCTTTGTCCGGTTTCTCAGTAAACCTTCTGGAAGACGAAACGAGAATATTATTTCTCCGGCCACACCGCGAAGATTCCGGTACTTGATCAGCGGGAATATGAAAGGAGACTAGCCTTGGACAAGAGATTTTGGAGTTGGGCAACTGTCGTCGGAGTTGTTGTGTGGTCGCTGTTCAGTGATTAGTAGGGCCCGGACTTTTTAAAAATGCATATGTGCATATGCAAATGCATATTTTGAACGTAAGTGCATATTTTGAACGTTAGTGCATATACATACGTATTTTTCTCTTATGTGTGATCGATTAACCATGATTTATGAACGAAATGGAAGAAATAATGAGCTCTGTATGTTGCACATCACTTGGTAATATGAGAAACCTTCCTTGATCAAGGAAACTTCTTTCAGTGTCGCAATACAAGTAGGTAGATATATAATGACGCTTTTCACACCAGCAATTTCCTTCTTTCTGACATTCCTTTCTCCTTCTCCTTGCAGTAGCCTCCCAAGGTTTGCTTAAACACGTGCGTTCATCTGTTAACTTGCTCTTCGTCTATTGCAGTATTTGACCAGATTAAACTGGATTAAACTGGATTAAACTGTAAAAGTGCCTTGCCCTAGTCTTTGCCAGAAGAATATTCCGAGCAGTTAGTGCCGGTATACATTTATTACCCAGTTACGTTCGTCGACGTAGAACGATCATTTTCAGCGTATACATTAATTCTGCCTAACAACAGAAAGTCATTGACCCCTGAAAACATGAAAAATGGTTGAAACCTACTGCCATGCATGCCAAGGAATGAAACTTGTTTATCAATTTAACACTGAGTTAAAATTAAATAATGTGTTTGGTAATTGTATTTTGTTTTATTCTTAGTGCATATTTTCGACATTTTTAGTGCATATATGCATGCATATTTTTGGAGTTTTTAGTGCATATAAATCCGAGCCCTAGTGATTAGTGTTGGCGGTGTTGTGAGTAGTGAGTGCCGTCGTAGTGTTGGAGAGGAGTGCTGGTTAGCTCTGTTCTCGTTATTTAGTGATACGTGTTGAGTAGGTCAGTGTGTGTGGAGCTGTCACGTTGACTGTGAGTTAATTGAGTTGACTGTATGAGTCATTGGATTCGTCTGGAGTCGAACCAAGTGAACAGCAACCGTGTGTTTTGATAGTCAACAGCCCTATGTTGGAACATGTCATCGTGCGGCTGCTGTGTGAAGTGACTGCGGGAAGAACCAAGTGAAATGTGATCTATTAGACCGTGCGAGTTGGCCGTACGGTTAGGGGCACGCAGCTGTGAGCTTGCACTCGGGAGATAGTGGAATCGAACTCCACTGTCGGCAGCCCTGGTTTTCCGTGGCTTCCCATTTTGACACCAAGCAAATGCAGGGATTTTTACCTTAATTAAAGCCACGGCCACTTCATTCCCACTCCCAGCCCTTTCCCATTCCGTCGTCGCCAAAAGACTTATCTGTGTCGGTGCGACGTAAAGCCAATTGTAAAATAAAAAGCTGTCTATCAGGGTTATCGCTGTCCCAGGTAATACCAGCGAACCGGACGTCCTCTTGTGTGAGGACTAGAGACTTGTAAATAGACAGCAATTAGTGGAGTGTGGTCATCCACGGTGCATATAATTGTGTGTGTGTGTGTGTACTAATTGGGTCATCCTGCATTGAATTAGATTGATAAATCAGACAGTGTTTTATTCGTAACAATATCAAAATATTAGGGTTTCAATACTTCTGTATCGTTTATAATGGAATCTACACTATTATGTAGAATGAAATCTTGTTCATCTATAAATAAACGCGAATGCTATTAATATAATATTTTAGTAGCACAACGAGAAAACTGCCGGATTTCTGTTCTGAATCACGCATTTTGTCATGCTGTGGACAGCCTGTGTAACACGGCAGGCGTGCAGCGATCTTCTGGTGTTTTAATTGCGATCCAATTGGAGCAGTGATAGGGTTACGGATAACGGATACACCTTCAAGGGCTATACCGAGATGACTTTGCTCACAATTTAATGATATGGATGACTGAAAATAAATATGAGAGTTAAATAAACGTTTTAGATTATATAGAGATATTACGTTACATTCTTCTCTTATTTGTGGCTGCGGGTAGAAATAAGGCCAGCCCCGATGTGTAGGGGGTAGCGTGCCCATCTCTTACCCGGAGGCTCCGGCTTCGATTTCGAGTCACACCAGGGATTTTATTTCTGGACTGAGGACTGGAACGGAATTCACTCAGCCTGATAAGACCAACGACGAGCTGTCTAGTACGAGAAGCATCGGGCTCGGACAAGGAGGCCAAGTAATACGGCCGAGGATGTAGTCACGCTGACCACATTCAACTCCAGTTTCTGGAGGCTTTCTAGTTGTGCAGCAGTCGTCTTGTTAGGCCGAGGCTGTAATGAGCTGTTGAGCCACAGGTTTGCTTTGTGTTTAGATACGAGTACGCTAGCTGGAAAGGCATTTTAATTGAACTCTGCCTAGGAGATATGTAGGACATAGAGACATTTGTCGTCCTCAACCAAGACTAGAGCCAGTCAAAATTCTTGAATAAAAAGGGCTAGTGAAAACGAAAATTTCCTGACATTTTAAAGTTATATATTCAAAGTTTTAACGTTGACATCAACTATAAGATACATTACATTATTTAACATTCAAAGTTGTACGCAGGCAACAGTTCTAAGTTTGTCATTGTACGGTTTGTTATTCTATTTGTTAGCACACACGAGAAATGTGAAAAAGTAACCGTTCACAGTCAACATTAGAAACTGGATCCCATATGCTTGGAGTGCTGCGTCCACAAAATCACTATGATCTTCACAAAACACCGGCAAACCTTCTTGCACTGAAAGTACAATTCTATTTTTAACTATGACCTTCAGTTTACTGTATGCATGTACTGCTACATCAGGTGATAGATTCTTTAAGGTTGGCACCTGGTCAAAGAGAGGTTCCAAGCTGCTTTCAGTTGCATCAATGCTTGACAAATTCTGTTTGTAAAACAGATCTGATATCGGTTGAAGAAGTTTACGAAGAGGATCTCCCTGCATTAATTTGTATAGTTTAACCTCCATTTTCATTGCAGCCCTCTTCATTTCAATGACAGCCCTCTCTTTGTGTTGGCTTTTCAGCTCACCTTAAGTTCTGATCCAACACATCACTGGAAGTACCCTCCGAAACTACTGCTAGTCGTTTCTTAAAGTGTTTCAGCTTAGGGTAAACTTCTTCAGCGGTTGGCTTAGAGTTTGTCTCAAAATTAGTGAGCATTGGCTTGAGGAGAGAAGACAGTGACTTAACAAAAATAGCCTCTGCATGAATGATTTTCCGTTCATATTCATTCAAGGTATGGATGTGCGCAGACGCAGCACTGAAAGCTTCCTTTTGGTCTGATTGAAGGAATTCAAAGAGAATTTTCCAGTTGTCTGCCAACCATTCTACTGATTCCAGCCAAGAGTTCCACTTAGTTGGAACAGGGAGAGGGAATAGACCTGCCTTGGAGCCTTCCAGCTGTAGAACGTGCTGAAAAAATGTCTCTTCTTTCTTGCATGATCAAAAATTCCCTTTACTGACAGCACAATCTCATTTAAAGATGGAAGATATTTTTAAGAACTACGGTACACCAACCAAATTTAGTTTGTGCGTTCAACTCTCAACGCGGACCGCAGCTTCTAGCAAAAGCATAGAGAGACCCTGAAAGCATGAAGTCATGTACCGGTACGTTGTAGAGTCATTTATGAAAGCTACATCATTTTCAAAGGACACCTCCATATCTTGCAGCGCCTCTGTAATACCTCGAGCACAACTTCGATCGTTCACTTCATCGAGACAGGTCATTGCTGCTACATACTGTTGTTGCGTGCTATAGGGTTCGACCGTGGCCAAAACGTATTACAAAAACAGCTCTACCTAACTTGTCGGCCATTTCATCAGACAATATTGCAACATTTTTCTCTTGTTGCTCTTTTCCTCTTCATTGCAAGGGAGGGCAGACATTATCGTCTTAGAACGCTGCTTCAAGGAAAATCTCCTCCACTAAACACGTTTTGTTTTACCCACGCTTTAAATGACGGATGGCCGACTTTTTCCAGCGGAATATTCACGGAAATCATAATTTCTACGGAGGAAGTGATGAAGTCCACTTTTGTTTCCTAGAAATCAAGTTTCCCAGAATAAAGTAAATTAACTTTAAACGCACTCCAATTATTGTTAACTCAAAATAAAATATGATACGCTTTTTGCTAAGGTTGCACCTATAACAAACACAACGTACTGGTTATAAATAAAATAACTATAATATTTGATATTCAGTACTGAAGAAGATTGCGGAACATAACCTAAAACAGGTAGTTACCGGCACCTTTGCTCCTTCCACAGTTTCAAACACCGTGCGTTATTGTTTACGCGCGTTCGCTGCAGCATACTGGTTTTTACTAGCAATATGCTTCTTCAAACCATTGGATGTCTCCCATGCTACCCGCTTTTTGCGGTAACTACACAACATCAAATTTATTTATTTTCATTTATTTTTTGCAAATAAGTTATTTTATTTTTAATTTCAATTTTTCCGTAAAGAATGGCTAGGGAGCGCGAGTGTACGAACTGTGGGTGTGGCGAGGCATTGAGGGGTATGAGGGAGGAGTTGGAAAGTTTGAGGAAGATAATTAGGATTCTCACAGAAGACAGGAAGGAAGATAGGACTCCCTCAAACAATGTACAGGGTACAGTAGGTGTACAAGAGGGAGGGGAAGGAAAGGGGGAGTTGTAGAAGACAGGTGGTCTAATGTTCTAAGGGGAAGGAAATTGCAGGCTAAGGGCTCTATTCAGGATCAGAATTCAGGACAGGTGTCTGTGCGAAATCGGTACGAGTCACTCCAGGTAGAAGAACAGAGGGAAGATGAGGGACAGGGAACTGTTGGTGAGATGTGTGGAACTGGGAGGAAGGGAAAAGGTAGGAAAGGGAAATGTAGAGTAGAGGATAGGAAAGGACAGGTGGAATAGGGTTATGGGAAGGAGAAAAGTGAGGAGGAAGTAGCATCTGCAGCTATCAGGAAAGACAGGGCTGACCAGGAGGGGAGGGGATCAAATGAGGTGGGTAGGGTTGAGGCTCTGGTCATGGGGGATTCCATCGTTAGACACGTGGGGAAAGTGTGTGGAGGAAAGGGAACCAGGGTAGAATGTTATCCAGGAATTAGGTTGAGGCAGATGTTGAGGAAAGTAGAAGAGAGGGAGGAGGGGAAGGAGAAGGTGGTAGTGTTTCACGTTGGTACCAACAACGTAAGGCAAGCTGATATAAGTACCAACATAGTTGGAGATGTGTGGGATCTGGTAAATGCAGCACGGGTGAAGTTTAAGAAAGCAGAGATTGTTATTATTGGAATGCTGTGTAGGAGGGATACTGACTGGAGGGTGATTGGGGATTTAAATGAGACTATGGAGTGGGTATGTGGGAAACTGGGAGTGAAATTTCTAGATCCTAATGGGTGGGTAGGAGATAGGTATCTGCGCTCAGATGGCCTTCATTTAAACCGCAGTGGTACGTATAAGTTAGGAAATTTGTTTGGAAGGGTAATAGGGAGGTACATTCAGGGAAACGGGATGGCCTAGAGAGCGGTGATAAGGGAACAGGGAACTGGAAATCAAGTAGGGATGACATAACATTGTTAGTGTTGAACTGTAGAAGTATTGAAAAGAAAGGAATGGAATTAAGTAATTTAATAGATATATATTTACTAGATATAGTAATAGGAGTTGAATCATGGCTGAGAATGATATAATGGATGCAGAAATTTTCTCACCGCACTGGAGTGTGTATCGTAGAGACAGGATAGGAATGGTGGGAGGGGGAGTGTTCATCCTGGTGAAAGAACAATTTGTAAGCTACGAAAAAGTTAAAGATGAGACACATGAAATTCTAGGTGTAAGGCTCATTTCTAAAGATAATAGGCAACTTGATATATTTGGAGTGTACAGATCGGGAAAGGGTAGCACTGATGTGGATTCGGAATTATTTGATAGGATAGTCAGCTATGTGGGAAACGACATGGAAAGAAATGTGATTGTAGCGGGAGATCTGAATTTGCCAGATGTCAATTGGGAAGGAAATGCGAACGACAGGAAGCATGACCAAAAAGTGGCAAATAAGTTAATATGGGAAGGACAGCTGATTCAGAAAGTGATGGAACCAACCAGAGGGAAAAATATCCTGGATGTGGTACTGATAAAACCAGATGAGCTCTATAGGGAAACTGAAGTAATAGATGGTATTAGTGATCATGAAGCCGTTTTTGTGGTAGTTAAAAATAAATGCGATAGAAAGGAAGGTCTTAAAATTAGGACTATTTGGCAGTACCATATGGCTGATAAAGCAGGCATGAGGCAGTTTCTAAAAAGTAACTATGATCGGTGGAAAACGGTAAATAAAAATGTAAACAGACTCTGGGATGGGTTTAAAGAAATTGTTGAGGAATGCGAAAGCAGGTTTGTACGTTTAAGGGTGGTAAGGAATGGTAAAGACCCACCTTATTATAAAAGAGAAATAAAGAGACTAAGAAGGAGGTGCAGACTGGAAAGAAATAGAGTTAGAAATGGCTGTGGAAGTAAGGAGAAATTGAAGGAACTTACTAGAAAATTGAATCTAGCAAAGAAAGCAGCTAAGGATAACATGATGGCAAGCATAATTGGCAGTCATACAAATTTTAGTGAAAAATGGAAGGGTATGTATAGGTATTTTAAGGCAGAAACAGGTTCCAAGAAGGACATTCCAGGAATAATTAATGAACAGGGGGAGTGTGTATATGAGGATCTTCAAAAGGCAGAAGTATTCAGTCAGCAGTATGTAAAGATTGTTGGTTACAAGGATAATGTCGAGATAGAAGAGGAGACTAAGGCCAAAGAAGTAATAAAATTTACATATGATAACAATGACATTTACAGTAAGATACAAAAGTTGAAAACTAGAAAAGCGGCTGGAGTTGATCAGATTTCTGGGGATATACTAAAGACAATGGGTTGGGATATAGTACCATATCTGAAGTACTTATTTGATTATTGTTGGTCGGAGGAGCTATACCAGATGAATGGAGAGTTGCTACTGTAGCCCCTGTGTATAAAGGAAAAGGTGATAGACATAAAGCTGAAAATTACAGGCCAGTTTGACATGCATTGTACGTAAGCTTCGGGAAGGCATTCTTTCTGATTATATTAGACATGTTTGTGAAATTAACAACTGGTTCGATAGAAGGCAGTTCGGTTTTAGGAAATGTTGTTCCACTGAAGCTCAACTTGTAGGATTCCAGCAAGATATAGCAGATGTCTTGGATTCTGGAGGTCAAATGGACTGTATCGCGATGGACCTGTCTAAAGCATTTGATAGGGTGGATCATGGGAGACTACTGGCAAAAATGAGTGCAATTGGACTAGACAAAAGAGTGACCGAATGGGTTGCTATATTTCTAGAAAATAGATCTCAGAGAATTAGAGTAGGTGAAGCTTTATCTGACCCTGTAATAATTAAGAGGGGACTTCCTCAAGGCAGTGTTATCGGACCTTTATGTTTTCTTATATATATAAATGATATATGTAAAGGAGTGGAATCAGAGGTTAGGCTTTTTGCAGATGATGTTATTCTCTATAGAGTGATAAATAAGTTACAAGATTGTGAGCAACTGCAACGTGACCTCGAAAATGTTGTGAGATGGACAGCAGGCAATGGTATGTTGATAAACGGGGTTAAAAGTCAGGTTGTGAGTTTCACAAATAGGAAAAGTCCTCTCAGTTTTAATTACTGCGTTGATGAGGTGAAAGTTCCTTTTGGGGATCATTGTAGGTATCTGGGTGTTAATATACGGAACGATCTTCATTGGGGTAATCACATAAATGGGATTGTAAATAAAGGGTACAGATCTCTGCACATGGTTATGAGGGTGTTTAGGGTTTGTAGTAAGGATGTAAAGGAGAGGGCATATAAGTCTCTGGTAAGACCCCAACTAGAGTATGGTTCCAGTGTATGGGACCCTCACCAGGATAACCTGATTCAAGAACTGGAAAAAATGCAGAGAAAAGCAGCTCGATTTGTTCTGGGTGATTTCCGACAAAAGAGTAGCGTTACAAAAATGTTGCAAAGTTTGGGTTGTGAAGATTTCAGAGAAAGAAGAAGAGCTGCTCGACTAAGTGGTATGTTCCGAGCTGTCAGCGGAGAGATGGCGTGGAATGACATTAGTAGACGAATAAGTTTGAATTGCGTTTATAAAAGTAGGAAAGATCACAATATGAAGATGAAGTTGGAATTCAAGAGGACAAACTGGGGCAAATATTCATTTATAGGAAGGGGAGTTAGGGATTGGAATAACTTACCAAGGGAGACGTTCAATGAATTTCCAATTTCTTTGAAATCATTTAGGAAAAGGCTAGGAAAGCAACAGATAGGGAATCTGCCACCTGGGCGACTGCCCTAAATGCAGATCAGTATTCATTCATTCATTCATTCATTCATTCATTCATTCATTCATTCATTTATTCATTCATTCAATTTTCTGACTTCGTCATGCTATCTTGCGAAAATTGTTTCAGTCGTTCTTCCAAACTTACTTTCGGCGGCATGACAGAGCGTTCTGGATCACAGAAGGCTAAAAACAGAAATGACGATAGCAATGCAAGCCAAGATACAGGAAGAACGCCACTGCACAAGAGACGGCATTTATCGATCGACGATCAATAGTCTTATACGTACTTCTTCGATAGCATCTGTCACCTATCAAACCATTTACGAACCATTTCAGCTCACAAAATCTAGCGCCAGCATTCGAAACCTTGTGCATTTTTCAAACAGAACTTCTAAAATTTCCAAATGTAGATAATGTATTTATTAACTGCTGAAAATTTGCGTCTTTTCCCGAATGACGACAGACAATATGCTAAACTCACGATTCACATGATTTTTGCGATTTTTCGCGAGTGAAAACGTGATAATACATGATTTTCTTATGTGAACCACGTTTTAAACTATGTTTATTTGGTTTTAAGTTTTTTTTTTTTGCGATTTCGCGAGTCACGAATGTTGACTGTCTCTAACCGTGATATACGCTTCCTAGAGGACGTAGGTAGTGTAATGATTCGGGAATACAATTGTTCCATTCGCCAATCGACTACATTGAGGAGAGGGAGAAATATCTTGGAGACCATGCCAGAAAATTGACCGAAGATCAAGTTTACTTCAGAGTCCAATAAAATTAGTCTCTCCTAGACCTCCTCCGTATTAGATCTTACGGTGCGGGTTTGCTGCTGGGGTATACAATTGCAATGATGTTCCTCACCGCCAAAGAACAGGCAGCGCGCCCGATATTCGCTGTTCCTCACGAGACCCCTAGGCCACTGCCATTTTTAATCCCACCAGTTCCACCTGTAAACATGCCATTGGCGAGATTAAAATTAATGTGACTTGGGTTTGTATTAACGAAAGATGAGGGATGAGTCCACTCCACGATGAAAATACTGAGAGATCACAACTCCGATCAGTATATCCTGCATCGACTTCTAATTTTATTCTTCTTCTTCTTCTAGAGTGGGTGGGTTGGACTCCATTAATTATCGTCCAGTCACTATAACCTTGTTAATAAATACACTCATTCATATAGCGGAAGATGAATTCTGGAGTAATATGCACGTGGCAAAGGTTAATAATAAGCCAATAATGGCATAGTATGTAATTAACACACGTAACACATGTAATTCACTATTTATGTGGGGAAGATTACACTCAGACGAATAATGCATTGTGAGAGACGTTTAACAGTGAAAATACTTGGCCACAGTTAGGCTATGAGTACTATTACAACACTATTTGAGCGTCATCAAGAAACTTATTTAAACTGTCAATGAGAGTAGGAGAAAGTATTGATAATAAGCAAGATAAGCTGGTAGGCAAGAGTATAAATAGCCATCTTCACTAAACAAGATAAGAAATTTCTTCTAGGTACATCGTAGGCCGGACTTTGAAAGATGATGTGACTGCTATCACCGTTAAACTGTTCACACACACAGTGAGCTTGTTGGGCAAGATGAAAACGGGTATTATATTGAGGAGTTAAGGCACGGTTGAAACGAAAGCGGATGATATTTGTGATGTGACGTCTTGTATAAGATTCGTAAAAGTACCAAGGTTTAAGAGGGATTGTAGGTTGGAGATGATAATACAAATGACCTTTTTTTACAAGAAGAATTTTGCCATTCATATGGCCATTTCTGATAGGCTTCAATATGAGTCGGTGATAGGAAATATAAGGGTGGAATCGCAATGGAGATAGGTGAAGTAGATTGATTGCTTGCTTGTTTAGCGGCAAAATCAGCTTTCTCTTTGCCAGGAATTCCCGCATGGCCAGGTATCCATACTAAGGTGATATACGCACCAGCGTGTTCAAGGGAATATAGTAAATATTTCACATTATATAAATGCCAATTAAATGAAGGCGATTTAGAGAGTAAGGCTTGTAAAACATTTTTAGCATCCGTAGGCCCTATATATAGTAGCCATTTTATAGGAATTATTCTTATTTAGAAGGAGAGCTTGACGTATTGCGAATAATTCTGCGGTAAATATGAGGAGGTGAAACTCGAGAAGTGCCATGTACAGATTTAGCACCATCGGTATAAATGCTAACTTCAAACTCAGAGAAGGAGATTCGAACATGTTTAAATTCAGAGGAGGGATGATAATAACTTTGTGTTTTACTTGGGAAAAAATCAATCGAAGGAAAAATAATGGATGGTATGAAACACAAACTCTCATAAGGAATGGAATACATAGGAAGTTTGGGCATACGTAGAAATTCAATTCGCTGCGTACGAATGGACTTATAAGCGTTGTATATGGCAGGGGTTCGTTTCCCACGAGGAGACTGCTGTGAATAATATTCATGCAAGAGTTTCAACTTGGGAATGAGTGGAGATTATGCTAGCGTAAAATGCTTGAGTATTGTTGGGAGATCAGAAGAATGCACTTGCCCGCTGAGGCACGGGGCGAAGGGGTTTTCACCAGCAGAGCCAGTGACGCAATGGTTACCATAGCAACTCCGCTACTATCCAGGTGACTTTATATTATCTTCTACTGGCAGCTCTTCGCTCTTGTCAGTTGTAATCCAGCAAACAGCAAAGCGTGAGTCGATGTTTTCGTGTAGCAGATACGAGCAGATAAGAGCCAATCTGTCTGGGCATAACAGGAAGTTCGTGCTTGCAGGCCACATTCCTCATTCTTGCATTCTTCTCATCTCTACACAGTACATACTCGGTAGCGAGAGTCTGTCTGCTTATCTATACAGGATATTCGCCCGTTTCAATCAGTAATGCGTTAGTAGGGGTGGTTTTGAGTGCGCCTAAACATACTCGCAATGCTTGGAACTGAATAGCATTTAAGTGTGCGAGTTTGGCGGCGGTTGCCATATCGATAAAAAAATGCACCGTAATCCATTATATCTCGGACAGTGGCACGGTATAAGATAATAACAGTTTTGGGATCAGCTCCCCAGCTTCTACGTGCAACCGTGCGTAAGATTTTAATAAAGCTATCAGCTTTTTGTCTAATCATCGATACATGTTGTTTCCACGTTAATTTATGATCTGGTAGTACACCAAGGTAAAGCTGTTGTGAAACAAACGGAACTGAAAATCCTTCGAAAATTAAGGGTGAACTATTATATCCACGTTTATGCGTAAATTGCATAGCGGCGCATTCATGAGACATTCATGAGATATTTTCGTGGGTATCGGGCCTTTTCCTCACTTATCTGTGGTCAGCACTATATTTAGGTTTAGCATAGTTTTACGGCCGGATGCCTTTGGTGACGCAACCTCGAAATATTGTTCTATGACGTCACACATAAATAGCAAAATGTTACAGTATGTACTGAATCTAAAACTATGTAAAGCCGTTTTAAAGCAATTACGTCTCACATATAAGCTTCTAAAATAATGCCGTGACACCAGAAAGTCGTGCAGAAGTACTGATAATCCGACACATATTCAGGACAGTCCAATTTTTAACACTTGTGAATTTGGAACATTACTACTTACGATTTTGATACGTAACACTGTTAGAAACGACTCGAGATTAAGAACAGCACTTCAAAATCACTTGGTAAAACGAATTAAATTGTAATACAACACTCATAATGCACTGGACGTTTAAATTATGTATTTCTTGTTAAAAACACTAATAATCCGACACATATTCAGAACACCTTGGTAAACAAGTGATAGGGAATCTGTACCCTGGGCGTCGGCCCTAAATGCAGATGCAGATGATTGTTTGTTTGTTTGTTTGTTTGATTGATTGATTGATTGATTGATTGACAATCCAAGTTTTAACACTTGAGAATTTTCGTCCCCAGTGGAAAATTACACTAGTAACATTCTTCCTTTTCATTTGATATGTACTCTACATTAATTACACCAGACAAAGTTAGGTATTTACACGATAATTCCACAATGTTTCAATTGTATCATCGCATATCGACCAACCACGTGTTTGAACTGTCAAAGCTTCAACATTCTGAAAAAGCTATAAACGGACATGTGTAGAACAGTATCGGCATCTCAAATATACGCCTCTAAAATAATGCCGTGACACCAGAAACTCGTCACTCCTCGACTACCATGTAAACATGGTTGACATGTGCTCTCATGCTAATACAGGGTGGCGCACGAGTAGCTGACACATTTGATAAGCAAATATAAAATGCAAAATACATACTATGTTGTTCGAATTTCGCGCGCACCTTCCCTGTTTCATGTAAATAACTGTAGAGGTGACACTGCTACTTTGTCTCCAATGCCTGCATTCCAGAGAGCTTCCTTCCATCGCCGACCACGGCCGACTCTCCGTTCAGCAGCACGCCAGAACAGTTATCTATTATTGCGAATCAAAGAGTGTTACGGCGGCACAAAGGAAATTTCGAGCTGTATTTCAGACTAGGTGGGCACCAGCAAGGAACACCATCCTTCGCTCACACAGAAACTTTCGAAGAACAAGGCAGTGTGAAGGAAGAAAAGCGACCACGTGCACCAGCAGTTCGGTCTCCTGAAAACATCGATGCGCTGAGGGTCGCCATGCTGCAGCGCAGCCCACACAAGTCAACATGGGGAGCTTCAAGATAAAGTGGAATATCGCGCCATTCAGTTCAAAGAATGTTTCACGGTAACCTTCAATTGTACCCGTACAAAATGACTGTACTATACAAGCTAACCGATTTTCACAGGCAGAAGAGATTGCAGTGCTCCTTATGGACTCAAGACAAAGATGAAGTACTGTTTAACACTTGGTTCTCTGATGAAGCTTATTTTCATCTCACCGAGACAGTTAATAAACAAAATTTGCGGTTTTTGGCTACAGAAAACCAGGCATTATTTATGAAAAAAATACGTATGGGGAGAAAGTGAGTGTGTGGTAGCTCTGTAAAGTCATGGGTTAATTGGACCATTTTTCTTCAGTCAGACAGTTAATGTATAGCGATACAAAGGCATACTGGATAATGAATTTATGCCTGAACATCTCGCTACAGAACTTCCTATCCATACGCAGTGATTTGTACAAGATCGTGCAACACCTCACGCAGCTAACGATTTTCTTGAGTTTTTGAGGGGAGCATTTGGTGATCGTCTAATGTCTTATCGTTACTCACAGTACAACAATAATGGCGGATCCTTCTGGCCTCCATTAAGCCCAGATTTAAATCCCTGTGATTTCCTTTATGGGTCTTTTTGAAAAGAAAACTCTTCGCTTCAAGACCTCAAAGCCGCGTGTAAATGTGTGCTCGGATTGTGCAGCTGTGCGGTGAAATTCATGAAGACCTGTGCCGCAAAGTCGTCAGAAAGATGCGTACTCGTCTTGAAGAGGATGCCCGCCGCAGTGGAGGCCACATTAAACATGTGATAGAGTGAATTGTATTTCCAGGGTCGAAGCTACCTGCGTATAAAATTTCATTAGTGTTCTTTGAAAAATAAAGTTATTATTCTAAAATTAAATGTGTTAACTATTCGTGCGCCACCATGTATATGGTGCACTATTCAATGTTTCATATCTTGAGTAATATACGCCTCATTTTAATAGGGTGAATGTTGGCGACCCTGTTTATGACGCAAATAAATATAAATTGCCAACTGCTGAGTTTAAAAACAGATATAAAATAGCTTGTACGACGTCACGAAATACATTATCCCTGGAGAATTGTTAATTAAATTCGCCGCAGATGCACAATAGCAAAATTTCGAACTTGGTTTTGGATATAAATTACCTGTCGTTCTAACACTTTATGACGTCAGGTATGGCGTCGTCACTCCTCGATTACCCTATAAACATGGTTGACATATGCTATTATAGTCATATATAGTGTACTATTCAGTGTTTAATATTTTGAGTAATACACGCCTCAAATTAAATTTTGCCCCACCTGGAGTTCCAGGTTTCTAGGTTATGCATGGGATGCAAATACACACTTTATGTCAAGCATAACACAACTGATGTACATATAAAGCAACGACAGACGCAACACAAACACTATTCTTCGGCAACGTGCATCCGCCTATCGAACGTGGGAATCTGATTCCGCCTCTCAGTATGGTGGTCCTTACCTTGTGCAGAGAAGCACGATCGCACCCGTCGTGGAATGCTGTCCACGGGGCGGTTGAGGCTCTCCCGGTCGATCCTGTCCCACGCTTCGACAGCAACCCTCCGTAGGTCGGCCAGGATGAGAGGTGGATTCATTCTTCGTCGCCACACTGCCTGTTTTAGCATATCGCAGACATGTCCGGAGACACCGCAGGCCAGTTCATCCGATGGATGTGGCCTCTCTGGGGAAGAGGTTCAAAAGATTGGAGCGGTGCGGGTGCGCGTTGTCATCTTGCAGAACGAATATATCGCCGAAATATCGTTGGTATGGTTGAACAGTGGGCCCGAGGATTCTGTTCCGGTATTGTGTAGACAATCAGTCATATTGTCCTCTACGGCGATGAGTACCAGCCTAAAACATGACGGATTCGCCTCCCTGATGGGCATGTGGGACGGCGGACAGGACTCGTCTGGCTTCACCACGCTCTCTCCAAACCCTCCTCCAAAGATTATCCGTCGTCAGATAAATTCGGCATTCATCCGTGAAGAGAACCCACCGTCATTCTTCTAGAATCCGGTCCAAGTGCTCCCTTGTCCATCTGCATCTGGCTTCACGGTGTTGGAGTTTACGTGCAGGTACTCGCCAACGATCTCTTGAGTGTAGGTGGTCTCCACGGAGACGATTTCTGATTGTCTGAGGGAACACAGCGTTATCAGCTGCCTGCGATAAAGCATTACGCAGTTATGTTGCAGTCCTGCCGGATTCCTTCGAGCCAGGATTCGCACGTAATGGTCGTCAGCTGCTGTCGTTGACACCGGATGAATACTGCTAAGACGACCTTCAACATTTTGTGTCACGCGATAGCGGCTGTATGTCCTGACAGCGTTGCTATGGCGTATACAAAAACGACCGGCATATGCCCTGACAGAGGGGCCTTGCTGACGGATGTCACTATGTGCGTACGTACTCGTCGAGACAAGTTCACATACTGCACAGGATGTAAATGTGCTCTTGTCATTATGTGTCGAAAGGTGACAGTAACAGTGTATTTTTCTGCACTGTTCTGAGACTGCACGTGTTACCTCAACGTCTACTAACAGGTTTAACAGGTAGCATTACTCGTCATTCGGACGTCTGTCTGTCATGCAAGAACTCTTAGATCAAACATCCTTTACGAACACAAAAAATACAGGTGGTGCAACACTTTTTTGAGGTGTGTAATACAAGAATGGAGAATTTTCGCACTTTATCTTATTCCTCGCGTCTTAATGGATATTTCTAATATCAAGAGTGCCTACAAGGGAACTGGCGATGGCGATGGTCCGCTTCTTTACCGTAACCGCTAAATAAGATTTCCTTAGTCACACTTCGAAAATATTGTTACGTGTCAGCCCCGTGGTAGCTCTTTAGGTCTTTCCAGGAAGGGGCTGGTGACTCAGACGACCTAGAATCTCCCAGCCGGCCTGTGGGGTGGGACCGGCCTTCCCGTGTATTGTTCTCGGCGGCCGACTTACCTGTGAGTTTCTTTGAGATTCAACGGGAATGTTCTGCCTCCAGTGACATCGTGAAATTTCTCGATCAAATTACGCGAGCTATAAAAAGGGAGACGAGCCCCGGAGAGTCAGTCATTGTTGGACTCGGAGTCAGAGTTGGACTCCGTGTGGGAGTCAGTGTTAGAGTGAGCGACAGTTGGGCTGCGAGGTGAAGCCTGTGTTACACTCAGTGAGTTGGGGTTTGGTGGCTGGGCTGAGGGCGACAGAGATGTTGGCTGTCGCTAGTGTCCCACCGAGGTCTGAACCAGGAGCTGTTGTTGTAGTGTCGGAGAGACCAGTGAATGTGTAACTTGAGGCGACAGAATACTGTGTGTGTGTGTACTTCTGTGGATTGAGAACCGCCGTGAATCAGCGATTGAAGAAGTTATCGTGAGTGTGAGGATAATTGGACGTGTGTTAATATTCGTTATCGTGAGCATCGTCCTGCTGTTGGATACTGTTGTGCTGTTGCTGATTGTCGTTCACTTCATGTGATTGTGTGAAGTACCGGACTATCATTGGAGTTCGAACCGACGAACCGTCGTCGTGTGTTGTATAGCCAGTGACACTGTATTCAAATCCAGCTATCTACGCACAGCCGCTGTATGAGTTGATTGACTGGACTCGGGAAAGTGCAAGTGAGGCTTAAGCGTCCGCAGGTAGACGGGCGGGCTCGACCTCCTACCGTGTGTACAGAAGAGAGATTTGTAAATAGACTGTAATTAGTGTGGCCATTCACAACTGGTCAGAATTGCGTGTGTTTAAATATGTGTGCGTGCATTTATTAGGTCATCCTGAAATAAATTAGAGTAATGAAACAGATGGAGTTTTATTCATAACAATATGACAAATTCCTTGTTCAATAGAAACAGAGGAAAAATCGTGATTTTCGCATGCAAGTTTGTTTTTGAGCAGTAAATTTCACCCAATATGTTTAAAAAATAATCTAGAACCCGAATTGGGAGTACTGTACCTACCGGTAAAACTCCATATCGAGAAATCCGAGAACACGAACCTACTTTTAACAATTTAATGGATCCATTTATTTTTTAATATACGTAATTTCAGTGGTGCATTCGATTAGTCATTCTGTTCCCAAGATAGTCGGTTCAATCCTGGCTGAGGATGGTGTCATTTGAGGGAGCTTAAAATGTGGCAAATGATTGTCGTTGGCTTTCATCATGCTGAAGAACTCCTGCGGCACAAAATACCGACACCCTAAAGCAATTGAAGAGACGTTAAATAATAATAATAATAATAATAATAATAATAATAATAATAATAATAATAATAATAATAATAATAATAATAATAATAATAATAATCTGGCGCCACGGTGCTGGACTTTACGTCCAGGTGCTCGCCAACGATCTTTTGAGTGTAGGTGGTTTCCACAGATACAATTCTGATTGTCTGCGTAGACATAGCGATACCAGCTGTCTGCGATATAATGATAATAATAGCTATTATTATTGTTATTAGGGAAAAGGTCAGGAAGATTATTATATTATTATTTTAAAAGTCCAGGCAGTAGTGATCATATCTGTTTTACATTTCCTTAGTGGTAATTTAGGAGCTTCATTTACTAATCATCGGCCTCCGTGTCTCAGGCGGCAGCGCGCCGGTCTCTCGCCGCTGGATACCATGGGTTCAAATCCCGGCCAATCCATGTGAGATTTGTGCTGGACAAAGTGGAGGCAGACAGGTTTTTCTCTGGGTATTTCGGTTTTCCCTGTCATCTTTCATTCCACCAACACTCTGCAATATCTTACAATCTATCAGATTTCTTCCAGTTTCATTTCCAGTTCCAGCTTAATACAACAATAGACATTGTCGTAAATCGCCTCAATCAATCGGATAATCTTTCTTTACACCCCCACCCTTCCTAATTTTTCTATTAACACTCTTCTACACACTGTATCGAACGCTTTTTCAAAATCTATGGTCGCTAGATATACTTTACCTCCTTCCTTACTCAGATATTTTTCCAGGATCATCTCCACTGTCATTATATTATCTGTCGTCCTTCTGCCGTTTCTAAAACCACCCTGAAAAATTGAAAGTATCGACTCCTCTTCCACCCAGTCTCTCAGTCTATTCGCTAGTACTCCTGTGTAAATCTTACTCAGGGAGTCTAGTAATGTTATACCTCTATAATTACTCGGAAGATTCTTGCCACCTTTCTTCTTATATATTTGGCATATAATCCCTATTTTCTACTCTTTTGGAAACCTACCACTATCAAAAATGCTGTTGAATAGTTTTACTATGCCCGCTATCATCTGTCTGTGTTTACCTATTTCTTTCCAAAACAAGCTGTTGATACCATTGCTTCTCCCGCTGACCTACTCTTAGGTTTAACTATCACCCCCAGTACTTCCTCTTTAGATATTTCTTTATCAAGCTCACATATCTGTACATCTATATTTCTCCACAAAACCTCTCCCCTATATACAGTAATTCCATTTATTCTTTCCTCCTAATATTTCTCGGAAGTAGTCCACCCATTGGTCATAATTAATACTCGGTTTATCAAACCTCTTACTCCCCTTATTAATTCTATTTTTGTCCCATACTCTCTCGGGTTGATTCATCCTGCATTCCCTACTTATTGACTCAGGTTATTCCCTCATCCAAAATTTCTTCCTCCCAGCAAATTTAAGTTTATATTCTTTTCTTAGCTTACAGAAAACTTGTCTTTCTGCACTCCCTCCGTTTTTCTATATTCTTCTAGCGACTTCATGACTATTTTCCTTAACTCCTTGCACGCCTCGTTGTATTCCCCTCTCGTCTTTCTTCTTATACCTCTGTCAATCTGTGCTACCCTTTTAATTGGGTATTCAATTAATTCCAACGCTCTCCCAATATAGTCTCCCCTCAGCGCTTCTTCCCATCCACACCTAATTAATTGCAGTTCATTTTTATAAGGGCATCTACTTCCTCTTTTACATTCACTGACCATTTATGTTTAATGTAACTTCTACCCTTCTCAACACTCCTCTTTTTCTCTCCATCTCTCCCTCGTTTCTTTCTATCATCACCCAGACTGGTGCGTGTTGGGATTTCACCCACTCTCCTATTTCAATCCTCCTAATTCTCCCTAACATATCTTTCTAGCTAATTACTAAAGCAATGACGCTTCCTCCCTGTGCTGTGACATATGTCAACTTTCCTTCCCTATCCCCTTCCCACCAGCGATTCAGAACATTATCTTCATTCAAACTGGCTTCTTTAATTTCAAGACTATCCCTGACGTATACTCTATGGTTAAATTGTTAGCATGCTGGCCTTTGGTCCAAGGTGTCCCGGGTTCGATTTCCGGCCAGATAGCCGATTTCAACCTTGATTGGTTCA